>NW_026970574.1:0-110000 GCF_028390025.1 Pseudophryne corroboree
AGTTTTTCTGTGTAAGGTCCACAATGGCAGCCAAGTGCACAACACAGAGACGTTCAGCAGTCAGGATTCAGACTCCAGAGGCTTGCAGACCCCGAGGGTCTGCTCGGTTAGTAATGTGGGGGAAATATGGTCCCCACACTGAGACCTTTTGTGATGAATGGACACGAATGACTGCGGGGGATAAGGCACCATTTCCCGGGATAGGTAGTTTTGACACAGAGGTGTTGCATAATTTAAGGCGGAGGATCTGTCTCATAAAATTCTGGAAACAACGAGTTAAACATTATGATTGTTTGCAGTTATGGCAACAGGAAAGTGAAATGCAAAGAAATGTAACTTACACACCTAACTTTCATCTTGCGAGGAGAGATATGGCAATGGAGAGGATTGTGGTTGCGGAGAAAAGCACAAGGGTGAACAATAAAAACGCTCTTAGCAACTGTAGTATAGATGATAAGAATAAGTGTAATAAATGTAACAATGATAATTGTAATGCTGTTGAATGTACAACTATTAACCCATGCAAGTCGCACCCCATGTTAAACTTTCCTCAGGAACAACAACAAGAAAGTGAGCCCAGCACAATGTCGGAGCCTTTTCCAGAAGCCATCACACAAGACATCCAGGTGGACGCGACCAAATCGGTAAAGACTGTAATCAAACCCCCTAACGGAGGGTCAGGTGAGGTCGTGTCCACAGGTACGTATGGTATTATACATCACGCACAAACAAATGTACCTTATATCGTAGAATCAATTCAGAATGACGTTACTGGACTTAATCCTGTCAGGGTAATTGCAGTACCAAATGGGAAAACTGACTCTTCAGGAGTCACTCCCGTCAGGAACATCGCCATGTACTGCCCCTTTTCCCGGACAGAATTAAGAACAATTCTGTCTGAATTTCCTGATCCCAGGAAAGACTTAGTTGCTTGTCAGAAATACATTAGAGTGCTAGGACATACTGCAGAGCCAAATAACAAAGATTCGAGGACAGTTTTGAGGACATGTTTACCCCCCGATGTTGATTCATTGAAATTTATCGCTGATTGTAAACTAGATGAGGAAGTGCCACTAACAGACGAGTATAACCAAGATAATGTAAAAAGAATTAATCTACAGTTGAAAGAATATTTTCCTACAGTAGTAAAGTGGAATAAAATCTTTAAAATAAAACAAAAAGAAGGTGAATCCGCATCAGAGTATTTTCACCCCGGCTCTGCAGGATATGGCTAGGTACACGGGTATAGATGACATTGACACTAATGTACACCACAGAGAGGTAGCTGTGTCTGTATTAATGAACAACTTAAAAGACACACTAAAAATTAGGGTACAAACCTCGATACCTCATTGGAGAGGTATCTCGGTCGCTGCATTAAGAGAGTCCGCTATCGAGCATGACCGAAATATCCAAAGAACCAGGGAAGCGCAGGGAGAGCGGTTAATGGCACTGAACATCCAAGCACTAGAGGAGGCATCAAGTCGACCGGAACCCCAGGCCCCTAGCACATGGAGAAAGCCAAGGATTTGTTATCATTGTAGAAGAAAAGGGCATTATGCCAGCAACTGTAATAACCCACATAAAGTTAGACCCCCTAGACCAAGAAATGAGCAAAGTTATAACACACAAAATTATAATCAGGGATCATATAGGAAAAATTTTGGCCCACACCCATAATGTGCAGTCAGGAAAGGTGATCATTAGGACTGATGGTAAGCCTGAGGTTATAGTTAATAAATTGGGAGGTCATTCCCTGAAGACACAGGAATGACCGGGTGAAACGTTGTAAATGTATCTGTGAAATGTTTCTTTTTCTCTCTCCCCATCTCTGACGATTATTGGTAGGATTCAAACATTGCATATATACTTGGTCTTTGCAGAAGTCTACCAAACCCCAGGATGACCTATCCGCACCAATGTATTCTGGCCAGATACAGACAATGGAATATGGAAGTGCTGGGGGGAGGGACTGCGCAGGGAAACCATTGGACATGTGGATGTGACAGCCTGATGATCTGACAGTGTTTTGAAATGTTTGAAGAAAATGTTTTTTTTTTCTCTTTTCCTATTGATGGCTATTGTTGATTTAGGTAATATACACATGCATATAAATTGTTCTCTCTCTTTGTTTTTTTTTTTTTCTGTTGTTGTTTTCTCTCTCTTCTCACTCATGCTTTCAAGTTTTGAAGATGGTATGTCACCCATCAGTTAGACAAATGGTAATGCAAGATTTTTGCTCATTACAGAAAGATCGCTGGTTTGGAGGGAATATTGCATCCCCAGAATGTTCGTTTGGAAGACTGAGAGACAGCACCTTTGAGAAGACAGCAGAACAAGAAGAACAACAAGACGAGAGAACTAATTATCGTAACAAGTTTCTCTCCCCCTCAAACTGATTTTCTGTACCCCATTACAAATGTCTTCTTTTCTCCTCCTGTAAGATGGACTTGCCCCAAGAGACTGTGATATGGATTTTCCTGTTGACCATGATGTTGACCAGAGCAGTCTGTTCCGGCGAGAGTACCAGAGAGGTCGAGAAAGGATCCAGAAAGGTTCCGATGACTGAGACGGAGGTGTAAATTTCCAATAGCAATACAACCACCAAGCAAAAGGCGAGTACCAGAAACGATCTAGCCATGTTATTTGTAAACATTTTTCTTTTAAGAATTGTTAGCTGAAGAAAACTGTATCTGTGGGCTCTGTAACAATGTCATTGAGGATGGGTGCATAAAGAAATGCCAATCCAGTTTTAATATCCATATGGACCGGCATCCCTTGAGTGACTATCACTCTTTAGTGGGTAGTGTGTTAAATAAAACAGATTGTTGGGTATGCTCTCAAGTACCTCAAGGTCATAGCAAATCAGGGCTAGTACCATTTCCTTTAACGTTAGGGGAGGTACTTGAGTTAAGTGGTGGGAGACCGGTGGACAGGAGGTTTAATATCTCCATCCCCCCTAGTTTGAAGCTCCACCAATACCATGTGGATAGGTCCCTATTATGTTTTAACATCTCCAATCCCCGAAAGCCGGGAAATTGGGAAGTGTCATGGAGTAATCAAACCATGACCTTTTCGCATAGAGCCGATAGAATGCCAACAGATACAGAGCTTATACGCCACATAGCCAGTAGAGGAAAATCTTTCCGGTATAGGTATACCTTAGGAAATAGGATTACGAGAGTTGGAGAGGTATCACCAGGATACTGTGCACATATCGTACAACCTGATACGTGTACTAAGCAGATGGAAGAATTAGGGTTAGGAGATTTCACATGGAAGGTGTGTAATATGGTTATGTCCTACTCCGTCCCATATGTTCTCCCCGATGATGCATATTTCATATGCGGGAGAAAGGCGTATAAAGTGGCTTGCCCCAAACTCTGAAGGATTGTGTTATATTGGAAAAGTACTACCTGAGGTAATGAGTCTAAGGAGTGAGGAAACTGTAATTCCAATGGACTTGATTTATGACCCAACGGTAGAAACAATGATGTGATGAAAATGCGATTTCTACGGTCCGTTTCTTTCACCTGTTTTTCCGTTTTCTCCAAGGTAAAAAGACCCATTTGGACGAGGAGTTTGATGAGCCGATATACAGACAACAGATGGATTAAAGAAGAAGTTTTGACAACCTGATACACAGATTTTTGATGAACTATGCCATGGATCCCCAGTTTCCCTAGAAATTTTAAAATTACGCTAGCCCAACACTTTTGTAAATCTATGGACATTGACAGCTTTTGCTCGCACCTTATGGGCAAAAGCACAAAGAAGACTGCATTCAACAGACACCAAACAAGACCTCAATCGACGAATGTACATTTACTTGACATAGAATACCACCGCATTACCGTAATTATGTCTTTTCTTCATTTCTACAACCCTCAGGTAATGACACACATAGTCGATAGGGAATACAGGCACAGATATCAGCAATCACATATCTCCCCCATTCATGTATCATCAACTAAAATGTGCTCCCCCATTTTGTTACAACCAAAGCCGAAAAGAGCTCGGTAAAGTTTGACAGCCCATCCACAGACCCGTACCACGGGATAAGAAGGAATTCAAATGTATACTTCGCAATACCTCGAAGCTTGATTTAAAACACGTACGGCATGATGATACATGACCCCCAAACACGGATTCATACACACATGCTTCTGCTATCTCACTAGGTCATACCCTTTTCCTACCTTCTCCTCTCCTCCCCTACCCAACCATGTAAATGTATTAACCCCTGACATATATTTTTCTCTTTTTGAAATATTTTAGAAGGTGGCAGTTATTGTTGACTGCCAAAGGGTGGACTGTCAAAGTCAGAAAAATATCTCTATGCACACTACCAAATTTGCACCTCACACAGGTCCGTGCTGCGCATGCGTGCGCTCTCCCGTACGTGCGCATACTCACAGTCGCGGGCACCCGCAGGCGCACGGTATGCGTATTTACGGTAGAGTTTATGTGATCGTAGCGTGCGACTCAATTGTTACATATTTTCACTATATAATGTATTTTGTAGATCATGGTCCCTTTGATAGATTCTGAAAGTTTAGTTAACATAGCATGTTCCTGAACAGAGAGATCCCTCTTTGTATTGTACGAAGGGTCTAACAGGGGTCATACAGTGGTGTTTGGTACCCATCGGAAGAGTATTTAAATTGCAATATTCCGGTGTTGGTTTGGAGCGGATTAATCGCTCGTGCGAATAGTTATGGACATAAGAAGTTTATGTCCATTTACTATTATTTGTTCTTATTTAGTCATGCGGCGGGAAACTCAGTGTCCCACCCACCTGAACAGTTGGAAGCAGGCACAGCCCACCTGTATGAATCAACCTATGACCTTTTGTTATAATGCGAAGCCGAATTCCTGTGTCCAATGAACAATGAGATTGTAGGGACCATTGAATTGTATTGTGTGAGGGGCATAAATAGGCAGGCCGACCATATCCAGTGCACTCTCTTCAACGGTTCTCATTGCTGATAATCGGGAGCTGGATATCGAGGCGCATGCGATCGTTTCCCCTTGTGCGTAAGTGTTTCTCCGCAACCATATTGATCTTCTTGTTATTATGAGCCATTTCTCTCTCTCTTCTCTTTCTCTCTTATTTTCCCTTAGATAGTAATTGTATTGTATTTCCTGTGTAGTTATCTGGTTAGGTAGTCTATGTTATATTGTAGTGTATGATTTGTATTTGTATTAATTCTTTTGCAAGTATATCATTCATAATATATATATTAGGCGTTGGACCCTAAGCCCAGGTATCTGTGTATTTCTTATAGTGTCTAGTATTCTCAGAGCGTCGGTGACGCTCAAACAGCTTTTAAGTTAATAAGGTTACACTAGGTTGCATCTACACCCTATCTCTACACTAAGGTTTTACAGCATATTACATTGTTTCTGGTTTAGATATAAAGGTTTAACATGGTGAGCGTCAGCGCCGCTCGTGATCTCCTCGTGGTCTTGAGCGTCCGCTACGCTGATAGCGTAGCATTACGGTAGTCGCTCACCTATAAATGTGCCCGATACCAACAGCGTATTCTCGTGAGCGTCTGTATCGCTCGAGCAGCCCGCTCCCGATACAGCGTCCGTTACGCTATAGTGAACCATTACGTTAGTCAGCAGCCAATAGCGTGCCTGCCTGTGATCTCTTGGCCGTGAGCGAACGTGACGCTTGAGCGTCTCGACTACGGCTAAGCGATTGTTACGCAACGAGCGTACCCTTACGGTACTTCATACGTAAATAGCGTACAGTGTTCTTAGACCTCACAAAGGGTTTTTATATACGATAAATATTCAGCTTTATCATGACTAACCCTAACCTCCCCTCACAGCCTAAACCTAACCTAACCCTTACTTCTCCTAGTGACTAACCCTAACCTCCCCTCACAGCCTGACCCTAACCATCCCCTTACTTCTCCTTGTGACTAACCCTAATCTCCCCCCACAGCCTAAACCTAACCTTCCCCTTACTTCTCCTAGTGACTAACCCTAACCTCCCCTCACAGCCTAAACCTAACCTTCCCCTTACTTCTCCTAGTGACTAACCCTAACCTCCCCTCACAGCCTAAACCTAACCTTCCCCTTACTTCTCCTAGTGACTAAACCTAACCTCCCCTCACAGCCTAAACCTAACCTTCCCCTAACTTCCCTAGTGACTAACCCTAACCTCCCCTCACAGCCTAACCGTAACCTTCCCCTTATTTCTCCTAGTGACTAACCCTAACCTCCCCCATAGCCTAAACCTAACCTTCCCCTAACTTCCCTAGTGACTAACCCTAACCTCCCCTCACAGCCTAACCGTAACCTTCCCCTTACTTCCCCTAGTGACTAACCCTAACCTGCCCTCACAGCCTAAACCAAACCTTCCCCTTACTTCCCCTAGTGACTAACCCTAACCTCCCCCCACAGCCTTACCGTAACCTTCCCCTTACTTCTCCTAGTGACTAACCCTAACCTCCCCTCACAGCCTAACCCTAACCATCCCCTTACTTCTCCTTGTGACTAACCCCACCCTCCCCCCACAGCTTGAACCTAACCTTCCCCTTACTTCTCCTAGTCACTAACCCTAACCTCCCCTCACAGCCTAAACCTATCCTTCCCCTTACTTCTCCTAGTGACTAACCCTAACCTTCCCCACAGCCTAAATCTAACCTTCCCCTTACTTCTCCTAGTGACTAACCCTAACCTCCCCTCACAGACTAAACCTAACCTTCCCCTAACTTCCCTAGTGACTAACCTTAACCTCCCCTCACAGCCTAACCGTAACCTTCCCCTTACTTCTCCTAGTGAGTAACCCTAACCTCCCCCATAGCCTTAACCTAACCTTCCCAGAACTTCCCTAGTGACTAACCCTAACCTCCCCTCACAGCCTAACCGTAACCTTCCCTTTACTTCCCCTAGTGACTAACCCTAACCTCCCCTCACATCCTAAACCTAACCTTCCCCTTACTTCTCCTAGTGACTAACCCTAACCTCCCCTCACAACCTAAACCTAACCTTCCCCTTACTTCTCCTAGTGACTAACCCTAACCTCCCCTCACAGCCTAAACCTAACCTTCCCCTAACTTCCCTAGTGACTAACCCTATCCTCCCCTCACAGCCTAACCATAACCTTCCTCTTACTTCCCCTAGTGATTAACCCTAACCTCCCCTCACAGCCTAACCGTAACCTTCCCCTTACTTCTCCTAGTGACTAACCCTAACCTCCCCCATAGCCTAAACCTAACCTTCCCCTAACTTCCCTAGTGACTAACCCTAACCTCCCCTCACAGCGTAACCGTAACCTTCCCCTTACTTCCCCTAGTGACTAACCCTAACCTCCCCCCACAGCCTTACCGTAACCTTCCCCTTACTTCTCCTAGTGACTAACCCTAACCTCCCCCCACAGCCTAAACCTAACCTTCCCCTCACTTCTCCTAGTGACTAACCCTAACCTCCCCTCACAGCCTAAACCTAACCTTCCCCTAACTTCCCTAGTGACTAACCCTAACCTCCCCTCACAGCCTAACCGTAACCTTCCCCTTATTTCTCCTAGTGACTAACCCTAACCTCCCCCATAGCCTAAACCTAACCTTCCCCTAACTTCCCTAGTGACTAACCCTACCCTCCCCTCACAGCCTAACCGTAACCTTCCACTTACTTCCCCTAGTGACTAACCCTAACCTGCCCTCACATCCTAAACCTAACCTTCCCCTTACTTCTCCTAGTGACTAACCCTAACCTCCCCTCACAGCCTAAACCTAACCTTCCCCTTACTTCTCCTAGTGACTAACCCTAACCTCCATTCACAGCCTGACCCTAACCATCCCCTTACTTCTCCTTGTGACTAACCCTAATATCCCCCCACAACCTAAACCTAACCTTCCCCTTACTTCTCCTAGTGACTAACCCTAAACTCCCCTCACAGCCTAACCCTAACCATCCCTTTACTTCTCCTTGTGACTAACCCTACCCTCCCCCCACAGCCTAAACCTAACCTTCCCCTTACTTCCCCTAGTGACTAACCGTAACCTCGCCCCACAGCCTTACCGTAACCTTCCCCTTACTTCTCCTAGTGACTAACCCTAACCTCCCCCCACAGCCTAAACCTAACCTTCACTTTACTTCTCCTAGTGACTAACCCTAACCTCCCCTCACAGCCTAAACCTAACCTTCCCCTAACTTCCCTAGTGACTAACCCTAACCTCCCCTCACAGCCTAAACCTAACCTTCCCCTTACTCCCCCTAGTGACTAACCCTAACCTCCCCCACAGCCTTACCGTAACCTTCCCCTTACTTCTCCTAGTGACTAACCCTAACCTCCCCCCACAGCCTAAACCTAACCTTCCCCTTACTTCTCCTAGTGACTAACCCTAACCTCCCCTCACAGCCTAAACCTAACCTTCCCCTTACTTCTCCTAGTGACTAACCCTAACCTCCCCTCACAGCCTAAACCTAACCTTCCCCTAACTTCCCTAGTGACTAACCCTAACCTCCCCTCACAGCCTAACCGTAACCTTCCCCTTATTTCTCCTAGTGACTAACGCTAACCTCCCCCATAGCCTAAACCTAACCTTCCCCTAACTTCCCTAGTGACTTTCCCTAACCTCCCCTCACAGCCTAACCGAAACCTTCCCCTTACTTCCCCTAGTGACTAACCCTAACATGCCCTCACATCCTAAACCTAACCTTCCCCTTACTTCTCCTAGTGACTAACCCTAACCTCCCCTCACAGCCTAAACCTAACCTTCCCCTTACTTCTCCTAGTGACTAACCCTAACCTCCCCTCACAGCCTGACCCTAACCATCCCCTTACTTCTCCTTGTGACTAACCCTAACCTCCCACCACAGCCTAAACCTAACCTTCCCCTTACTTCTCCTAGTGACTAACCCTAACCTCCCCTCACAGTCTAACCCTAACCATCCCCTTACTTCTCCTTGTGACTAACCCTAACCTCCCCCCACAGCCTAAACCTAACCTTCCCCTTACTTCTCCTAGTGACTAACCCTAACCTCCCCTCACAGCCTAAACCAAACCTTCCCCTTACTTCCCCTAGTGACTAACCCTAACCTCCCCCCACAGCCTTACCGTAACCTTCCCCTTACTTCTCCTAGTGACTAACCCTAACCTCCCTTCACAGCCTAACCCTAACCATCCCCTTACTTCTCCTTGTGACTAACCCTACCCTCCCCCCACAGCCTAAACCTAACCTTCCCCTTACTTCTCCTAGTCACTAACTCTAACCTCCCCTCACAGCCTAAACCTATCCTTCCCCTTACTTCTCCTAGTGACTAACCCTAACCTTCCCCCAAAGCCTAAATCTAACCTTCCCCTTACTTCTCCTAGTGACTAACCCTAACCTCCCCTCACAGCCTAAACCTAACCTTCCCCTAACTTCCCTAGTGACTAACCTTAACCTCCCCTCACAGCCTAACCGTAACCTTCCCCTTACTTCTCCTAGTGAGTAACCCTAACCTCCCCCATAGCCTAAACCTAACCTTCCCATAACTTCCCTAGTGACTAACCCTAACCTCCCCTCACAGCCTAACCGTAACCTTCCCTTTACTTCCCCTAGTGACTAACCCTAACCTCCCCTCACATCCTAAACCTAACCTTCCCTTTACTTCTCCTAGTGACTAACCCTAACCTCCCCTCACAGCCTAAACCTAACCTTCCCCTTACTTCTCCTAGTGACTAACCCTAACCTCCCCTCACAGCCTAAACCTAACCTTCCCCTAACTTCCCTAGTGACTAACCCTATCCTCCCCTCACAGTCTAACCATAACCTTCCTCTTACTTCCCCTAGTGATTAACCCTAACCTCCCCTCACAGCCTAACCGTAACCTTCCCCTTACTTCTCCTAGAGACTAACCCTAACCTCCCCCATAGCCTAAACCTAACCTTCCCCTAACTTCCCTAGTGACTAACCCTAACCTCCCCTCACAGCGTAACCGTAACCTTCCCCTTACTTCCCCTAGTGACTAACCCTAACCTCCCCCCACAGCCTAAACCTAACCTTCCCCTTACTTCTCCTAGTGACTAATCCTAACCTCCCCCCACAGCCTAAACCTAACCTTCCCCTCACTTCTCCTAGTGACTAACCCTAACCTCCCCTGACAGCCTAAACCTAACCTTTCCCTTACTTCTCCTAGTGACTAACCCTAACCTCTCCTCACAGCCTAAACCTAACCTTCCCCTAACTTCCCTAGTGACTAACCCTAACCTCCCCTCACAGCCTAACCGTAACCTTCCACTTACTTCCCCTAGTGACTAACCCTAACCTGCCCTCACATCCTAAACCTAACCTTCCCCTTACTTCTCCTAGTGACTAACCCTAACCTCCCCTCACAGCCTAAAACTAACCTTCCCCTTACTTCTCCTAGTGACTAACCCTAACCTCCCCTCACAGCCTGACCCTAACCATCCCCTTACTTCTCCTTGTGACTAACCCTAATCTCCCCCCACAGCCTAAACCTAACCTTCTCCTTACTTCTCCTAGTGACTAACCCTAACCTCCCCTCACAGTCTAACCCTAACCATCCCCTTACTTCTCCTTGTGACTAACCCTAACCTCCCCCCACAGCCTAAACCTAACCTTCCCCTTACTTCTCATAGTGACTAACCCTAACCTCCCCTCACAGCCTAAACCTAACCTTCCCCTTACTTCTCCTAGTGACTAACCCTAAACTCCCCTCACAGCCTAAACTAAACCTTCCCCTTACTTCCCCTAGTGACTAACCCTAACCTCCCCCCACAGCCTTACCGTAACCTTCCCCTTACTTCTCCTAGTGACTAACCCTAACCACCCCTCACAGCCTAACCCTAACCATCCCCTTACTTCTCCTAGTGACTAACCCTACCCTCCCCCCACTGCCTAAACCTAACCTTCCCCTTACTTCTCCTAGTGACTAACCCTAACCTCCCCTCAAAGCCTAAACCTATCCTTCCCCTTACTTCTCCTAGTGACTAACCCTAACCTTCCCCCACAGCCTAAACCTAACCTTCCCCTAACTTCCCTAGTGACTAACCCTAACCTCCCCTCACAGCCTAACCGTAACCTTCACCTTACTTCTCCTAGTGACTAACCCTAACCTCCCCTCACAGCCTAAACCTAACCTTCCCCTAACTTCATTAGTGACTAACCTTAACCTCCCCTCACAGCCTAACCGTAACCTTCCCCTTACTTCTCCCAGTGACTAACCCTATCCTTTCCCATAGCCTAAACCTAACCTTTCCATAACTTCCCTAGTGACTAACCCTAACCTCCCCTCACAGCCTAACCGTAACCTTCCCTTTACTTCCCCTAGTGACTAACCCTAACCTCCCCTCACATCCTAAACCTAACCTTCCCTTTACTTCTCCTAGTGACTAACCCTAACCTCCCCTCACAGCCTAACCCTAACCATCCCCTTACTTCTCCTTGTGACTAACCCTCCCCTCCCACCACAGCCTATACCTAACCTTCCTCTTACTTCCCCTAGTGATTAACCCTAACCTACCCTCACAGCCTAACCGTAACCTTCCCCTTACTTCTCCTAGTGACTAACCCTGACCTCCCCTCAAAGCCTAAACCTAACCTTCCCCTTACTACCCCTAGTGACTAACCCTAACCTCCCCTCACAGCGTAACCGTAACCTTCCCCTTACTTCCCCTAGTGACTAACCCTAACCTCCCCTCACATCCTAAACCTAACCTTCCCCTTACTTCTCCTAGTGACTAACCCTAACCTCCCCTCACAGCCTAAACCTAACCTTCCCCTAACTTCCCTAGTGACTAACCCTAACCTCCCCTCACAGCCTAAACCTAACCTTCCCCTTACTTCCCCTAGTGACTAACCCTAACCTCTCCCCACAGCCTAAACCTAACCTTCCCCTTACTTCTCCTAGTGACTAACCCTAACCTCCCCCCACAGCCTAACTGTAACCTTCCCCGGCATACTTACATTTGGGATTCTGACTGTTGAGATTCCAGCATCAGGATTTTCATCGGTGTTGGGATTCCGGCACCATTCTTCTAACCATTGACAACCTATCATCAGAATGCCAACTAAATCCCCTTGCGGATTTATGTGTGCAGTCATTTGCTACTTTGTGTTCTTATTCAGCTTATTTTCGACTTTGCTACCTGACTACTCCTTGATTACCTGGTCTCTGATTCCTCAGGACACTTCTCTAGTACTACTCACACACTGTGCCCTCTGCATTTGTATAATCTCATTTTCTTATTAGAGAAAATGTACACAATACACGTAACACACAGTGACACACATGGAGCTCTACATCAGTCCCTTCATCTGGAGCTCTGAAAACTCTGAATTTCTGTTTATAAATTATATTAAACTCATCCTTGATAAGACACAAATCTTAAAATGAAGGAAATAAAGATATCTGATTATAAAATTACAGCACAATCAAATACAGATTTTATTTTCGAAGTTTAAATTATTACAGGTGTTTATCATTCTGCAGCTGCAGCTCTGAGCCTATATTAGTCCCAGATAATGTATATAAGGTGTAGCACTGAGGAGCTGCAGAGCTGTCAGGGATTATACTGACTGAGCAGAGCCTGTGTGTGTCATGTCCTGGTCTCCTGTACACTCTGCCTATTACCTGTGGTCAGTTATCCTGCTGATAATATATAATGGGATTATAAAGCAGGACTCAGCCAGTCAGTGTCACCTTGCTGCATTCAAGCCTTTATTTGAGTTTAAATATTACCAAGATGGAGACATCATTATCGGAGGACTAATATCTGCTCATTTCAAAAATGTAGAGAATAATTATGCATACAACATGTCTAAATTGCGCTCTTTATGCATAGGGTAGGTCATTCTTTGTGTATTTTCTGTGTTTTAACTATTTACAGTAATTGCTTATTGGCTTATTTACAGGGGTCTTTCTGATTGTTTTGTTATCCAGGAAAAAAATATTACTATAGTGAAATAGGGACACACATTTCCCAACAACACACCACCTATTACATATATGTACTGAGAGACCCCACAACATGTGTGCAGCTACCACCAGGTGTCTCTCCAAGTGTGAGTGTGACTGACAATGTGACAGTTCTGCAGAGGTGACAGTGTCACAGTGTCTCATTGCTGTATATGTCACACACGCTGTGTAACAGTCACACACTGTATACTGATCAGTGACAGGTATATATGATGAGACTCTAGCAGGGAACATCGCTGCAGCCTGATAGATCTGGAGTGAGTATTACACTATAATGATCAGTGACAGGTATATATGATGAGACTCTAGCAGGGAACATCGCTGAAGCCTGATAGATCTGGAGTGAGTATTACACTATAATGATCAGTGACTGGTATATATGATGAGACTCTAGCAGGGAACATCGCTGCAGCCTGATAGATCAGGAGTGAGTATTACACTATAATGATCAGTGACAGGTATATATGATGAGACTCTAGCAGGGAACATCGCTGCAGCCCTGATAGATCTGGAGTGAGTATTACACTATAATGATCAGTGACAGGTATATATGATGAGACTCTAGCAGGGATCATCACTGCAGCCTGATAGATCTGGAGTGAGTATTACACTATAATGATCAGTGACAGGTATATATGATGAGACTCTAGCAGGGAACATCGCTGAAGCCTGATAGATCTGGAGTGAGTATTACACTATAATGATCAGTGACTGGTATATATGATGAGACTCTAGCAGGGAACATCGCTCCAGCCCTGATAGATCTGGAGTGAGTATTACACTATAATGATCAGTGACCGGTATATAGGATGAGACTCTAGCAGGGAACATCGCTGCAGCCCTGATAGATCTGGAGTGAGTATTACACTATAATGATCAGTGACAGGTATATATGATGAGACTCTAGCAGGGAACATCGCTGCAGTCCTGATAGATCTGGAGTGAGTATTACACTATAATGATCAGTGACAGGTATATATGATGAGACTCTAGCAGGGAACATCGCTGCAGCCCTGATAGATCTGGAGTGAGTATTACACTATAATGATCAGTGACAGGTATATATGATGAGACTCTAGCAGGGAACATCGCTGCAGCCTGATAGATCTGGAGTGAGTATTACACTATAATGATCAGTGACAGGTATATATGATGAGACTCTAGCAGGGAACATCGCTGCAGCCCTGATAGATCTGTAGTGAGTATTACACTATAATGATCAGTGACCGGTATATAGGATGAGACTCTAGCAGGGAACATCGCTGCAGCCCTGATAGATCTGGAGTGAGTATTACACTATAATGATCAGTGACAGGTATATATGATGAGACTCTAGCAGGGAACATCGCTGCAGTCCTGATAGATCTGGAGTGAGTATTACACTATAATGATCAGTGACAGGTATATATGATGAGACTCTAGCAGGGAACATCGCTGCAGCCCTGATAGATCTGGAGTGAGTATTACACTATAATGATCAGTGACAGGTATATATGATGAGACTCTAGCAGGGAACATCGCTGCAGCCTGATAGATCTGGAGTGAGTATTACACTATAATGATCAGTGACAGGTATATATGATGAGACTCTAGCAGGGAATATCGCTGCAGCCCTGATAGATCTGGAGTGAGTATTACACTATGATGATCAGTGACAGGTATATATGATGAGACTCTAGCAGGGAACATCGCTGCAGCCTGATAGATCTGTAGTGAGTATTACACTATGATGACTGTGGTCTGTACATGAGAAGCTTACGATGTTAGTGTCCTGATGGTCATAGTTGCTGCACATTTTTACAGACCAAATTTTTTATCCTGATATTTACCCGAAAGAATTGTTGATAATATTTTTAACACTGAATTTGACCTTGTCTGTTTTTCTTTGTTATTATAATATGAATTATAGAACAGTATAATGATTTGTGCTTAGCAGTAATGAGGTTCTGCAGCTACTGTACTTGACACTTACTGTACTATACATAGGAACAATTGCTAGCTGTATAACCAACATAGGGCCTGAACCATCCTTTTACAGCTGAAAAATGCAACTTCTAAAAAAGAGAATCATAAGAATTACACAGCGTCAAAATTCTGAATATATAATAAAAATAATAATATATCAGTGACTGTGAAAAATATTAACACTTTATTAAAACATCAACACATATATACAGAATATGATGAAGAACAAATAAAAATGTGGATCAGATTGCACATACAAGAATATATAGATGTGTCTGAATTAGCGCCAAATAGCGACATTTGCAAGAAACAGACTCTGAGACTCGGTAGCCGCTAAGTATATTTATCCTTATATATAGATCTCAGTGGCATCACTAATGCAACAAAAGTACAATGTAAGGGTGCAGTGACCACTGGGGCTAGCATGTTATGTACTTCTGGTATGCAGTCACAATGCTTGCAGTCAGGATTCCTGACAGCTGCCATTTTGCTGACGGGTTGCATCCTGACACCCACCCCTAATCCCCATAATACCAGACCTGTACTTCTGTGTGAGATAAAGTTGTGTTAAATGCAAAAGCAGAATTCTGTACCAATTATCATTATGCTTAATTTGTGACTTTCTACTCACTATGTACTTTTTATTTTACAACATAGAGTAAGAGTGAGTGGGAGACACAAGCAATACTAGGATCACTATAGTAAATAGGAAAATAATGGATAAGAAAAGGAATGAAAGGAAAGGAAAGAAATGACAAAAGAAAGGTGATAGGAAAAAGGGGAAGGAAACAGGAGAAGTCAGAACTGGAAGAGAGTCATCCGAGTTAATCACACTGTGTAGATGAGGAAAAGAAAATGTGTTCATAATATTAACAGGTTTCTTTAAAGACTAACCAGTTATGCCAGGTAGCCATAAAATCAGAAGAAGGTAGCTTCATGATAGAGGTTAGGTCATCCATGAGCATGTAATGATCTATGCTCTGGAACCACTGAGAGATAGGAGGACAAGTTGAGGCTCTCCAGAAGCATGGTGTAGTTGCTTCTGCTGCATTCATCAGATGCCAGAGTAGGGAATTTTTTATATATTGATACAGGAAAGTCCATGAAATTGAATAGCGAATTCTCAAGTTTATCTGTTAGAGATCATGATAGACACTTCCCCCAGGGGCACCTGTTCACCTTGAATTATTGCCCCTGAGGGTGATAACTAAACATTGGGCTACAGAAACTAAACATCAGCAATTAATGATTGGCTTACTAATTGTGGCACATACTCAACATTTTGCAGCGTTAACCTTGAGGAGTACAGAAATATCCTGGCATTTATCTTTGCAATTGATGAAATTAACAAGGACCCCGATCTTCTCCCCAATGTGACTCTGGGTTATCACATATATGACACTTGTGGGGATCCAAAGAATACCTTATGCTATGTCCTGCAGATATTGTCTGGGGAAATGATGGAGGCTCCTAATTATTCCTGTATGAAACATGAGAAAGTGTTTGGATTTGTTGGTGATTCTGATTCTCTTACAAGCCATGTGATGGCCCAGTTACTGAGTCTGTACCAGTACCCACAGGTAAGTGATCTCTGTATTTTATATGTATTTTATTATACAGTACCTGCCAATATCCTCACATTTCTCCCTAAAATGTACCTCTCTCTCATTGGCTGCTGTTCTTCCCTATGCTTCTTGTGCCGCTGCAGATATCCCGACCATTGTATTTCTGTCCTGCACCCGGTATTTTTATACATTAGTTGTGCAGCTACAGTAAATTACAAATAGAGGTGTTTCATCATTGTTGCACATACTTCCAGAATAATATGAGTAACTCTGGTACTGGGGGTCTTGGATTTTAATACTCTGCTTTATGCATGTTAACATAGCGGTAATAAGTCTATATTGCTCATTACGTATAAGGGCACATACATCCATTATTACAATTGTCCTGCAAATTATTTTATTGCTCATAATACCTTAATCAGTAAGGATTGCAATTTCTGCTAAAAAGAAGTTGATGCAATCAAATAGTTGCCACCCAGAAATAGAGAAAAAAAGTTAATTGCAGAAATTGGGAATACATCGCAATATGCGGTCTGATCGCAGAACCATACGCAATTAAAGGAACATCAAAGATTTTTCCTATCTGCACCAGGCAAGGTCTTCCAAAATTCTTGTGACACAAGAGGCTGGAAGTGATCATCGCTGATGTCAGAGGCCCCCCTAAAAATGCCTTTGCAGGCCTGCGTTTTTTCAGACACACCCAGTAAACGACAGGTTTCCAACCAGAAATGCCGACATCCTTTCAGTCTAACAGTGGTTGCATTGCGATCATGATCTGTACGCAATTTCTGTTGCTATAGTTGCTCATGTGTGCGCAGTTGTTTGACAATCGTCCATATTGCGAATCGCACATTTTACAATCCTTACTGAATAAGGTCCATAGTGCAGAGGGTCTGGTGTCTTTTAATATCTTATGGCTAGAATATCTGATGGCTTCTTATTTCCTTAAGCATGCATGAACTACATTTAGTGATGGGTACATTGGTGTAATTAGCCTCTTTATTACCACATCTGTAACTTGACATAAGTTTGGTTGACGTCCTGCAAGTTAATGCTTCTGTAGTCATCATCATTGAGATGCAATTAGTTTGTCCCACATTGCATGAGACCTGGGGGTATCTTTACTAAGGTCCCGATTTTGACAGAGATGGTGTTTTTTCTTCAAGGTGTCATCTCAGGAATTTACTAAACTCAAATCACGGCAGTTACTGCATCTGTGCTTGTGCTCTGTCCTCTCTCTTTGGTGATTAACTGTATGGCTGGGAGTCAGGTGTGCCTGAGTCCCTGGTCAGCTAGCTGGTCACATACACTGCTCTGCATTATGACCGCCAGTAGAACACTGGTCTTTCAGAGACATCTTTCTTTTTTCTTCCAGGCAGCCTCAGCAGGCCACCCTATCAGCTCCCTGCACCTATAGGAAGCTGCCTAAAGCTGCCTAGAAGTAGAGCTGGCCTTGACCTCATAGGCTGGGGGCGGGCCTGTGGGAGACATTATGGGTTGGGTTTTTTTGTCCTAAAGGAGAAGACAGTGGGGGTGGTTAGTAGTATTTTGAGTCTGGTGAGGATGCTGGGTCAGCCTCTTTTGTTTCAATCTTCCCACCCTCCCTCACAATTTTGTTGTAGGTTGCTGGTGGTGTTTCTTCGTTGGCTATTTTTGTGTCGGTTTTTCGGTTAGCAGAAATATTGTTTTTGGCGGGAAAGAACAGCAAGTTACCTGTTTTTGGATTAAGAAATTGGTTGGAGTTTGATTGGTGTTTGATTTTAGGTGCGCTCACCTTCGTTGACTGGTATACATCTGCTGGTCCGGCTTTACAAAAAGATAAATGAACTAATGGGCAAAATAAGTCGAGCATCCAAAAAATACAAATCTGAATGGAATGCGGAGTTATTTCAGCATTATAAGGATGTGACAAAATATGCAAAAAAAGAAATTAGAACGGTTAAAGTAGAAACTAAAAAAACTAGTAGCAAAGGAAAGAAAAGCAAATTCCATTTTTTTTAAATACAGCAACAGCAAGACATCAAAGAAGGAGAGTATAGGCCCTCTAAAAGATAAGTTGGGAGTCTTAATCAAAAATGATAATGACATAGCGAACAAACTAAATGAGTTTTTTTCAAAGGTATTTACCAGAGAAGACCAAATGCAGGGTCTTACACATAATCTCAACAAAAATAATGTCCCATTGCTAAATGCTTATTTAACTGAGGAGGTAGTCTGTAACCGATTAAAAAATGTAAAGATTAATAATTCACCTGGACCCGATGGAATTCACTCAAGGGTTCTTATGAAGCTTCATTCTGATCTATCAAGACCACTATTTTTGATTTTCAAAGATTCAGTTATATCAGGTATGGTTCCCAAGTACTGGCGTATTGCGGAGGTGGTGCCAATATTCAAAAAGGGAAGTAAAGCCAAACCGGGTAATTATAGACCAGTTAGTCTTACATCTATAGTGGGGAAAGTATTGGAAGGTATTCTAAGGGATAGTATTCAGTAGTTCCTTGATGCCAATTAGATCATTAAAAGGAACCAACATGGATTTGTTAAGGATAGATCATGTCAAACCAACTTACTTGGCTTTTATGAAACAGTAAGTGTGAACCTTGATCAGGGTAAGGAGGTGGATATAATCTTTTTAGACTTTGCCAAAGCTTTTGACACAGTACTGCACATGCAACTTATCTAAAAGCTACAAGAAATAGGGCTAGGGAGCACAATATGCACTTGGATCAGAAATTGGTTAGATAATAGGGAGCAACGTGTTGTGGTTAATGGATCATTTTCAAATTGGACTGAAGTGCTAAGTGGTGCGACACAAGGGTCTGTACTTGGACAACTATTGTTTAACATTTTAATTAATGACCTAACAGTAGGTCTAGAGAGCATGGTGTCAATCTTTGCAGACGATACAAAATTGTGTAAGGTTATAAATATGGAGGGGGATGCAGAGTCTCTTCAGAATGACTTTGTGAAACTAAATGCATGGGCAGCTAAATGGAGAATGAGATTCAATACCGACAAGTGTAAGATAATGCATTGTGGTAACAAGAACAAAAACAATGCCTACATACTAAATGGGGTAATATTAAGGGATTCTCTACTGGAAAATGACTTGGGTGTTCACATATATATCAAACTAAGTAGCAGTACGAAAAGTAGGATTGCAGCAAAGAAGGCTAATAAGATATTAGCATGCATAAAATGGGGAATTGATGCAAGGAACGAGAGTGTTATAATACCATCATAAGAATCATTAGTGAGGCCACATCTAGAATACTGTGTACAATATTGGGCACCATACTTCAAAAAGGATATTCTGGTGCTTAAAAAGGTTCAGAGGTGGGTGACCAAACTAATTAAGGGAATGGAGACGCTGGAATACGAGGAAAGGCTTGCAAGGCTAGGCATGTTTACACTGGAAAAGAGGAGACTAAGATGGGACATGAACAACATCTATAAATATATAAGTGACAATAAACAGAGCTTGCGCGGGACCTGTGTTTGATAAGATCAGCTCAGAGGACACGTGGGCACTCGCTTAGGCTAGAGGAGAGGAGATTCCGCGCAATGCGGTGAAATGATTTTTTCACAGTAAGGACAATACATGTTTGCAATTCGCTGCCTGAGGAAGTAGTAACGGCCGACTCAGTCAACACCTTTAAGAATGGGTTAGATAAATTTCTAATGGATAACGATATTCAGGGTTATGGTGCTTAGTCATGCACTATAGGTATTAAAATAAAATGGCTGTCTTTAAAACAAAACGGCTGACATCAGCACGAGACAAAATTAGTCCTGAAAGAAAACTGCATAGGAGACCACCAATAGGTTGAACTCGATGGACAAATGTCTTTTTTCAACCTTAGATACTATGTTACTATGTTACTATATTTTTATGGGGGCAGCCTCATCACCTTTACGGGTGGGTAGTCAACAAGGAGGTTGAGTGGATACCTTTTGTGTTTTAGATGGTTTGCTTCAGTTTTTATAGAGTGGGATTTGTTTGTGGGTTAGGGTTGTTTTTAGCCATTCTTTCGTTGCCAACATACTTTGAATTTTGATATCTCATGCAGTCATTAAATTACATTAGTTCATTTAAATAAATAGCGAACAATTTTCTGCCAAATCCATGTCTCCGTGTCTTTATGTAAAATTTATGTATTATGTTGGTTTTTATAATTGAGGAACACAGGGCAATCCTTAGCTGCTAGGAGGTTTATTAGGATAATTTAGGGTGTCTTGATATTATGATGACAGAACTTCATTTATACATGTAAGTCTGTTCTTTATAATTAATTCTGGTCACTATGAACTTATATTGCATTGTGGAAAGCTTATAACACTATTATTTACCCTGGCATCTAGTTAGTCATGCCCCCCCCCCTTGTAGAAATCTATCTGTGGGTAGACTGTGCATAAGTAGGACCCAACCTGCAGAACGGGTCCTGTGTAATCAAATGCAGTGCCTCAAGGGTGGTAGCATGATTAATATTCTTCCAGTGTTTGAGGGTGGGCGGAGCTGGCTTGCATTCCCGAAAAAGGGGAAAAGTGACTCTATTTACTGGCAGTGCTGAAACTTTGCTCTGCATCTTGTGATACAGATTCCCTGCTCCCTGCTGAGCTTATTCAGAAGACTGATGCTGCCATCACCACAACCTGTGAGCCAATGATCCACCTTCAGATAAAGAGAATAGGTTATCCTGGCACCAATAGCACTGGAAGCCCCAGAAACAATTACACATTGCTGCTGCTGCTGCACACCTCCTGAGGATTGCTGATCCTCTCACACCAACATAGGAAAAAGAGAAGCATAGTAGGTGGCATTGCACACACGAGTTCAATAACCAATGAATAGCAAATATCTTGTTTATTAAAAAGTATATGTATATGTGTGTCAATTAGAATTCATCATTAATTGCCCAATTATAGAGAATCCTGCTAATCAATGCTGCTCTGTCTCTAATAAGTGTATGGGCTATACTAGCTGCTGAGACACCTCAGTGCTGCCCAGGTCTGTAATCAGGTGAATCTGCAGCTTGTGCAGGAGAATACAGGAGAACTCAGTGGAGAATATGATAGACTATGCTGTAGCTGCGCTGTAGTTCAGGATATCAGTCACTGTAGCTGCTAAATATTATAATCCCGGCACCAGATAGAAGCCAATCAGTCTGCAGGTGGTCATGTGTTTTGCAGGTCCCTACTAAGGTCACAGGCAGTCCCATATATACGGGGACCAGTGATATTGCTGACAGCTGTCTCGAGCTGTAATTCTGGTCCAGGTGGTGCACAGTCAGCCCCATGTGCTGGGGGGGGGGGGGGGGTGATGGTCACTGAAAGCGCTGTCAGGTGCAATACAGCTCTGTGCTAGAGACCAATGCATATGCAGAGTGTTACCCCTCAGTCAGGCGCACCTCTGGGACTCCCGGGTTCAGGCGCAGTGCACCTGACAGACGCCTGTTAGAAAATCATCATTAGCACCTAATTAACTCAAATCTAACGCTCTTATAGTGATCAGTGACCTTCATTAGGATGTACAAAGAAAGAATATTCAAATCTGATAAAAAAACAAATTTATTAACCTCAAAGTAAGTAAAACAAAAATACTGAAATTTAAGAGCCGCCACCACATTTCCTTCAGTTTTTATAACAAAAAAATCAAATGATCATTTAATTTATGAACAAAACTTGAAATAATGTATAGGCACAGTAGAGTCAGTGTCACTCAGAACCACTGTTGGAAAGTTCAGCAATAGAGATGCATTGGCACAGTGATGCAGTGGCACAGTGATGCAGTGGTGTAATGGTCCTGAGAGGCCAGGAGGGTCACTACTGTGCTCCACGCAGGTGGCGGGATAACTGACTAGGGGGTTTTGAACAGCACCTAGAGATAGGAAGGTACTAGAAGGGACAGACCCATGCACCCCCTTGGGGCGGAGAGGGGAGCGAGAACAGCTTTGCTGTGTCTGTCAGGCCAGCTGTGTCTGACTGAGGGATAAGCCAGGTAGATGGTACAATAATGAGGAGAATATTTTCCTGCTGCCTATATGAATAAAAGGGCTTAAAAGTGATGAGAAAAGTAGCAATTCCAGAGAAGTGAGAGTCTGTAATCCTTAGTGAATCTCTCTGCAGACTGCATCTTATTCAGGAGTCAGAAACATGTTCATAGACACCAGAGCTGCCATAAATAGTGGGCTACTAGATTATTCACAGGTGTTTCACACCAATTGGTAACTCATTAACCACTAAACTGCTGAATATTTTAGGGTTAGGGTAATTTTGGGGGTTTTCTCTATGACTGAATTAGGTTAAGAACATATATTTAAAGTATGTCCAACACAATTTCTTTAAAAGAAATAACATTAAAGAAACATTGGTATAAACATTGATGTTTGAACAAGGCTTCCATCGATAATCTGAACATTGTGACCATCGCTACTTCAGTTTCCCGACACGAGATCCTCTCTGCAGCCTCTGGAGCTCCTCAGGGGAGGTGAGGGGCTGCTTTTATGTACATTTCCCCAGCAGATGCTAATGTCTTCAGCCGCTGAGTGGGGCGTTCTGCTGGGTTGGCTGATCAGCAGTGATAGGCAGAACGACAAGCACTTGGGGGAAAGGGATCCAGGAGGCTTCTCTTCCTGCAGCCGCACAGTGAGCTTTCTGGCTGGTCACATTAGGTGCAGCCATATCAGGGAAAGCCCAGCCTGGTGTGGTTGCATCTGATGTGGCCATGCCAGGCAAGTGGTAAAGCAAATTAAGCTTTCTATTACCTCTTTCACACATGCAGCTATATACTGGGTTTTTGCATGCGTACACACATCAACACAGGATTTCTGCATGTGTGAAAGAAAAACAACCTGAGTCCATGACCTTGCTCCTGATCAGGGTCATGGAGCAGAGATTCTGGAATTTGCAGGCTTGCTAAACCCAGTAAATTCCCGGGTCACATGTCTGAAAGCCGCATCAGTAGATCTTTCAAACATAAGACATACTAGATACAATATAACATAATACATTTATAATAAAAAACATATAATGTTGCTGTTTATAATCCTGCAGCACAAAATGACACATACATTATAAGCATAATGGATGAACAAATAATACAGTAGATAAAGTATAAAATCTTTGACGTGTTGTACTGAACGTATTTTTTTATTTATTTATGTAACAGTTTCTTATATAGCGCAGGGTATTCTGTTGCGATTTACATTTGGAAACAATAATGATAAAACAAAACTGGATAATAACAGACAGACATAGAGGTAGGAGGGCCCTGCTCACAAGCTTACAATCTCTTGGGAAATAGGCCTTGATACTTAAGGATAGGTGCTATCTATTGCATAATTGTCCACCAGATGGCAAGTTTCTTGGTGGGATGTATAATAAGGTCGCACAGTGATCTTGGCCTTGGGTCAGGAGGATGGGAAAAGAAAG
This sequence comes from Pseudophryne corroboree, assembly GCF_028390025.1. Lineage (NCBI taxonomy): Eukaryota > Metazoa > Chordata > Amphibia > Anura > Myobatrachidae > Pseudophryne > Pseudophryne corroboree. The sequence goes on from NW_026970574.1 coordinate 23,907, forward strand.
AGAGAGAATATGTGTTGACTGTACAGAGGGGATGTAACTGGATAGGAAAGCTTATGAAGGATGAGTGAGCAGTTCTGGAATGTAACAAGCTAGCCTGAAGAGATTTCATATAGATCCAGAGCTCACATCACTAATTCATAGGTGAGCACTGAACCTTAATAATTGTACCCACATACTATTTTTCTCTTCTCCTACACCTTCAGATGCAGCACTCAGATGCAGATCCTGGCAGGAGGTGTCTTTTTCCTACAGATGTCTCTCGCAGCATTAGCATCGCTGCTGTGTCCAAAGATGTATTGTATGGGGGGCATGGCCTGGTCAGCTATTAGAGCAGATGTGCCTTGTATGAGCTCTTGCTCCATATTGACTCCATCATAGCACAATGACCCTCTACCTCACTTACAAAGCCCTACCCTTCCTGCCTGTTTGCCACAAGTCGGGGGGTTCACATGGCAAAGCTGGGGGATGCTTATAACATCCCTTCTTGTTGCTTTCTACCCACCCTATCAGAGCCGGGACCTCCATTTCTTCCTGCAGCTGACATCCAGAAACAAGAACCCTTGGCTGCCTGTTCTACTCACAATCAGCAGAACTCCTCCTGCTTGCTCTCTACATTCTGGTGCACAGTCGGACTGCTCTGATTGCAGGAGCCATCTTGGTTACTGGCCTCCAGAGCTACAGGTGTTTTCCTCCTCTGCAGCATGGTGGCTTCCTGGGGTCACTGGTGATTCCAACCTCTGCATCGCTTGAATCAGGAAGCAGCCTGAGAGCTTGGTGGGGGACAGCAGGTGGTGAGTCTATGAAGGAGGACTCCATACTTCCCACACTGCCTCAGTTGTTACAACTCCACTGCTCTAGCCTGGCTGTTCCTCTAAGCTAGAGGACTATGACCTCCACCGTCCCTCCAACACCTCCAAGTCCACCTACTACTGTCCTCTCAGTATAGACACATCAGGCATTTTTAGATGAAAATTTTACTAATATAATGTGGGATTGTTTTAAATTGACCTCAGGCATCCACTTCTGATTCCCTGGTTCCCTCTGGTGTCTATATAAATCTCCTTGTTGCTGATGGTCTGACGTCAGACTTTACTTTATCTCATTTATTTTCAATGTGGATCCATGTCTCAGTTTCTTATTTTATTAATATTGCAATCTTCACATGTGCTAGTAATTTCCTTAGTGCTATGTCTCATAAAAATATCTGTGTTGTATCCAGTTTGCTTATTAAATTTACAAAGATTATTGATCATTACCGTGGTATAAATAGTACAAAAATAATTAAAGAATTAGAAACCCAAATGAGTGCATATGATACCAAGGTACCCCAGAGGTGGGTCCGGGTTGTGCACTGCCCGGTACCTGTACAAACGGCCTTTTCACTTGTAGAGGGCTTGTTTAAATGTCACTATCCCACTAAATTGGAAACTATCTAGATAGCTCATCTAGGTTACTGTGCTCATCCAATCCGATTCTTTGCCTCAAAAATGATATGATGCTTTAGAGAGGGTAAAATCCTCTCTTTATACCCCTTTTTATCCTTTGGGGATCCCACACTGTTAGATCTCTCATACATTTTCCTCTACTTCATAATAGGATAAAGTGTAAGTAGAAGCAAAAGTGTGGATGTCTAATCTATTTTCTTCTGCTATATTTCTGTGTCCTCTCATCCAAATGTGCTAGTGCTAAATCTCTGCAATGACACACCTGCACACTAAGGGGCCAATTCAGGTTGGATCGCAAATCGTGATACAATCAGAATTTTGGCATTCACCCCGTGAGCACATGCTCAGGACCCATCCTTCTCATGTGCCTGCATTGACATCGGGTGACCAGCAGTATTTGCAAAATGCCTCTGCCTGATTGAAAGGCAGAGGTAGTTGCGGGGTGTCAACGCTACATTTCAGGCAGAGATGGACCATTGTGGGGTGGCGGCATGGAAACGGAGACATGGTAGCGTGAAAAGGGGTATAGTGTGAGCGTTATCAGGATGACTGCGTGATGTCACACGCAGCCACTCTGTTAAAAAAGATGGTAGTGACCCTCCTGCCATCTCAGCCAAGCTGTGCCAGCAGGAGGCTTCCCTACTTTCTGCGATTGCGCAAATAATTGTGGCAAGGTTGCAATTAGTGTGTGATTGCAGATTGGGCAGCGGTTAGCATGCTGGGTGGCCTTGCCCTGCGATTGGCAGCTCCAGCATGTGAGTCAAAGGATTGCAAATTCTGCTAAAAAGCAGAATTTGCAATCTTCACTAAGTAAGGTCCTAAGTTTGGAAAGCAGAGGTACGCCCCTGTGTCTCTCATCTACTGGAATGGGCACTCTCTCATTCAGCAGATTACTGCCATGCTCCACGGGATACACCCAATCTCATCTGATCTTGAAAGAAAATCAGTGGTAGGCCTGGTCAGTACCTGGGTGGGAGACTCCCTGGGAATACCAGGTGCAGTAACCCTAATGATCTGAAAAGCATAGGTAAAAGGTCCACATATTATTTGAGAGACTTCCAGATTTTCCTTATATTCTCTATATAATTATCTCTGAATTATATCAGTAACCACACAGTTCAAACAAAACATTGCACAACAACAGATCTGCTCTTCAAACTGAACAATGCTCTTAGACACTGTGATATGTTTTGGAGGCAGGATACACAGATAATGTTAAATTCTGCCTCATTCTGCCATATGAGTAAGGCTGAGATATTACAGTGATCAAAAAATCCTTGGGCTAATACTGTGACATATTGTTTATTTCCACCTTCTGTTTTATTACTGCATTTTAATCAGAAAATATTGGTGTTTTCTGTACCACAAAAAGCAGATTGGTCACAGTCCAATTCTGCATTATTTTATTGCTCAAACAAGGGACTCTATTCAGTAAGGATTGCAGAGTCTGCTTTATAACATAACCTGCAATCCTTGCAATCACAGGGCAAGGCCCCCCAGTATGTTACCCACCGCCCGCCCACTGTGATCACGCTGTAATTGGGATCGTGGCGCAATTACAGTGCAGTCACAGAAGCTGTGGTTGCTTCCTGCCGACACAGCCGAGCTGCATCCATAGAAGTCCATCCGCTATTTTTTAAATCAGAGCAGCCATGTGTGATGACACACAGCAGTCCTGAAAATGCTGCCGACTTGTCGGCTTTTCCCTGATGCCACCCTGTAAATGCTCTGTTGCCACCCCCCACCCACCCCAGGAATGTCTCTGCCTATCAATCATGCAGAGTCATTTGCATCCAATGCGATCATATTACATTGGCTGCTAGTGCGCTCACAGGATGGGCCTGTGCATGCACATTGCAGCCAAAGCCTTCCTTGTTGCAGCCTCATTGATAAACGATGTGACCTGAATAACCCCCAAGATCTGGATGCCGCTGCAATTTTGATCAATTATATGCATTGCACATGAGTGTTGGCCAGCAACAAAAGGCATCGCCGGTCAGCGACAGTATGGTGTGAAAATTCTGATTGCACAGGCGTTTGCAAGGTGATTGACAGGAAGAGGCCATGGTGGGTGATAACTGGCCGTTTATGGGGAGTGTCCAGAACAATGAAAATGGTCCCAAGCGTTTTCAGGTTGGGTGTGTGACGTCAGCTCCGGCCTCAATCAGCCTGTTCTCAATTCACTGTAGGAGTAATTCTGCACACACTGGATTTTTGCAGCTCTGCATACACATGCGATCGCACACTTACATGACAAATGTGCACTCCCCCTTGAGCGACACCTATCTGATCGCAGGACAGAAAAGTTAGTAGCCCAGCAATCAGGTCTGAATTACCCCATTGGGTATGCAAATGATGCTAATTACCGCATTCTTGTGATTTAATCAGATTTCTGATCATACTTATTATGTTTTTGACCCACATACCTGTAGATTCTTGTGTATTTTGAGAACAACATTGTTATACTACAAACCTGAATCCACTGTCTTTCTATATTTGCAATATAAATCCTATTACTGTGTAACATACCTATTTGTGTATGGAATTTTATTTGTATTGAACCAAAGTCTAGTACATAGCAGAAAAATCTTTACACTCAAAGTATCCTGATAAGAACCCTTTTACATAAAATGCATAATTGTGACACCTCTGTTATTTCCTGAGCAGACATTGACTAAAAACTATCAAGACAACAAAGCATCAGCTTCAGGTGTTACACCAGCGATCCTAAAACCTGGTGCTTTCCAAGTGGATATGTACAAGAATACCCCACTCTTTCCCACTGTGGTATAGTACACTTATCACATATTGGGGGAATTCAATTGTTTAAAATGTCAGTTGGGTGTCTGTTTTTTCCTAGGATAGATAGGAAAACACAAACGCCCAACTGACTTTTAAAAAATGTGAATACCCACCATTGTGTTATAGTACGCTTATTACATACCTCAATAGGTACCCATATAGTATTAAACAGTCTGCAATCATAATTTTGGATTAAAAATTCAAGACCTGTTACACCATTGATTATATCTTTTGATATTTTCACCTTGGCTTATTCAAGTCATTTAAAAAAAAACATTGGGCTTTGTAAAGTTGACTAATGTAAAAGCGCCCACAAAGCAGTTTTTTCAGATGCTTTTGGTTTTAAAGTAGAGAGGCTGATAAAAAAAAAACAGATCCATATATTCTGCCCGTGTTAAGTATACAACTCGGCAGATGTAATGAAGTCCGATATTGCAAGTCAGACACAAAACAGCCCAAAAACTATTAAAGAATTTAGAGGTGGGTTTTTTGGCCAAGTTTGTTATGAAAATGTCAGAAATCAGTTAAAAATACACTTTTCAAGCACATTTGTAATAAATAAAAACTTTTCAATATACATGGACACTTAAAAAAAACAAAAAAAAACTTTAAATCGGTAAAAATGCTGTACTGTACACGTCATTTTTACATTGTTTTCACCTCAGGAAATGTGTATTAATGTCATATAAATGTACTGTACTAAATTGCACAAACATTTCCAACTGAATCCAATGATATGTGACATGCCTATATTCTGTGTATAATTTCCAAATACTCCACGTACTGTAATAGTTTTTTTTTTAAACACACAAATGCGTCATAGATGCAAATGAATGTTCTAAGTCACACAAGCAGCTAATGCTGATTTAAATAATAAGCGGCATGGCTATATTCTATGTGTTATAGCAACCGTATTTGCATAAAAAATGTCATGCTACAATGTATTCCAGCCATACACTGTAACATAATTAGATACAGTTGCAATTACACACTGAATACAGCCATGCCACATATCATTTAAATCATTATAAACTGCTTTTGCTTCCCGGAGAACTGGGGATTATTTAGGGTGTGTATACTGATTTAATCATGGGACTTGGGTAACTTTCTCTGACACTGTGGTCCTACTGTACTAAAAGACACATTTTGGTTGATCTGTAAATTTTTTACTTTTTCTAGTCTAAATTCTGTGACACCTCAGATATGAGACACTGAAGACGGGAAAATTATGCATGCCATTACATTGCCTGAGTTCCACTAAATAGTAGAGATGAGCGCCTGAAATTTTTCGGGTTTTGTGTTTTGGTTTTGGGTTCGGTTCCGCGGCCGTGTTTTGGGTTCGACCGCGTTTTGGCAAAACCTCACCGAATTTTTTTTGTCGGATTCGGGTGTGTTTTGGATTCGGGTGTTTTTTTCAAAAAACCCTAAAAAACAGCTTAAATCATAGAATTTGGGGGTAATTTTGATCCCAAAGTATTATTAACCTCAAAAAACATAATTTACACTCATTTTCAGCCTATTCTGAACACATCACACCTCACAATATTATTTTTAGTCCTAAAATTTGCACCGAGGTCGCTGTGTGAGTAAGATAAGCGACCCTAGTGGCCGACACAAACACCGGGCCCATCTAGGAGTGGCACTGCAGTGTCACGCAGGATGTCCCTTCCAAAAAACCCTCCCCAAACAGCACATGACGCAAAGAAAAAAAGAGGCGCAATGAGGTAGCTGACTGTGTGAGAAAGATAAGCGACCCTAGTGGCCGACACAAACACCGGGCCCATCTAGGAGTGGCACTGCAGTGTCACGCAGGATGTCCCTTCCAAAAAACCCTCCCCAATCAGCACATGATGCAAAGAAAAAGAAAAGAAAAAAGAGGTGCAAGATGGAATTATCCTTGGGCCCTCCCACCCACCCTTATGTTGTATAAACAAAACAGGACATGCACACTTTAACCAACCCATCATTTCAGTGACAGGGTCTGCCACACGACTGTGACTGATATGACGGGTTGGTTTGGACCCCCCCCAAAAAAGAAGCAATTAATCTCTCCTTGCACAAACTGGCTCTACAGAGGCAAGATGTCCACCTCATCTTCACCCTCCGATATATCACCGTGTACATCCCCCTCCTCACAGATTATCAATTCGTCCCCACTGGAATCCACCATCTCAGCTCCCTGTGTACTTTGTGGAGGCAATTGCTGCTGGTCAATGTCTCCGCGGAGGAATTGATTATAATTCATTTTAATGAACATCATCTTCTCCACATTTTCTGGATGTAACCTCGTACGCCGATTGCTGACAAGGTGAGCGGCGGCACTAAACACTCTTTCGGAGTACACACTTGTGGGAGGGCAACTTAGGTAGAATAAAGCCAGTTTGTGCAAGGGCCTCCAAATTGCCTCTTTTTCCTGCCAGTATAAGTACGGACTGTGTGACGTGCCTACTTGGATGCGGTCACTCATATAATCCTCCACCATTCTATCAATGTTGAGAGAATCATATGCAGTGACAGTAGACGACATGTCCGTAATCGTTGTCAGGTCCTTCAGTCCGGACCAGATGTCAGCATCAGCAGTCGCTCCAGACTGCCCTGCATCACCGCCAGCGGGTGGGCTCGGAATTCTGAGCCTTTTCCTCGCACCCCCAGTTGCGGGAGAATGTGAAGGAGGAGATGTTGACAGGTCGCGTTCCGCTCGACTTGACAATTTTGTCACCAGCAGGTCTTTCAACCCCAGCAGACCTGTGTCTGCCGGAAAGAGAGATCCAAGGTAGGCTTTAAATCTAGGATCGAGCACGGTGGCCAAAATGTAGTGCTCTGATTTCAACAGATTGACCACCCGTGAATCCTTGTTAAGCGAATTAAGGGCTGCATCCACAAGTCCCACATGCCTAGCGGAATCGCTCCGTGTTAGCTCCTTCTTCAATGCCTCCAGCTTCTTCTGCAAAAGCCTGATGAGGGGAATGACCTGACTCAGGCTGGCAGTGTCTGAACTGACTTCACGTGTGGCAAGTTCAAAGGGCATCAGAACCTTGCACAACGTTGAAATCATTCTCCACTGCACTTGAGACAGGTGCATTCCATCTCCTATATCGTGCTCAATTGTATAGGCTTGAATGGCCTTTTGCTGCTCCTCCAACCTCTGAAGCATATAGAGGGTTGAATTCCACCTCGTTACCACTTCTTGCTTCAGATGATGGCAGGGCAGGTTCAGTAGTTTTTGGTGGTGCTCCAGTCTTCTGTACGTGGTGCCTGTACGCCGAAAGTGTCCCGCAATTTTTCTGGCCACCGACAGCATCTCTTGCACGCCCCTGTCGTTTTTTAAAAAATTCTGCACCACCAAATTCAAGGTATGTGCAAAACATGGGACGTGCTGGAATTTGCCCATATTTAATGCACACACAATATTGCTGGCGTTGTCCGATGCCACAAATCCACAGGAGAGTCCAATTGGGGTAAGCCATTCCGCGATGATCTTCCTCAGTTGCCGTAAGAGGTTTTCAGCTGTGTGCGTATTCTGGAAAGCGGTGATACAAAGCGTAGCCTGCCTAGGAAAGAGTTGGCGTTTGCGAGATGCTGCTACTGGTGCCGCCGCTGCTGTTCTTGCGGCGGGAGTCCATACATCTACCCAGTGGGCTGTCACAGTCATATAGTCCTGACCCTGCCCTGCTCCACTTGTCCACATGTCCGTGGTTAAGTGGACATTGGGTACAACTGCATTTTTTAGGACACTGGTGAGTCTTTTTCTGACGTCCGTGTACATTCTCGGTATCGCCTGCCTAGAGAAGTGGAACCTAGATGGTATTTGGTAACGGGGGCACACTGCCTCAATAAATTGTCTAGTTCCCTGTGAACTAACGGCGGATACCGGACGCACGTCTAACACCAACATAGTTGTCAAGGACTCAGTTATCCGCTTTGCAGTAGGATGACTGCTGTGATATTTCATCTTCCTCGCAAAGGACTGTTGAACAGTCAATTGCTTACTGGAAGTAGTACAAGTGGGCTTACGACTTCCCCTCTGGGATGACCATCGACTCCCAGCGGCAACAACAGCAGCGCCAGCAGCAGTAGGCGTTACACGCAAGGATGCATCGGAGGAATCACAGGCAGGAGAGGACTCGTCAGACTTGCCAGTGACATGGCCTGCAGGACTATTGGCATTCCTGGGGAAGGAGGAAATTGACACTGAGGGAGTTGGTGGGGTGGTTTGCGTGAGCTTGATTACAAGAGGAAGGGATTTACTGGTCAGTGGACTGCTTCCGCTGTCACCCAAAGTTTTTGAACTTGTCACTGACTTATTATGAATGCGCTGCAGGTGACGTATAAGGGAGGATGTTCCGAGGTGGTTAACGTCCTTACCCCTACTTATTACAGCTTGACAAAGGGAACACACGGCTTGACACCTGTTGTCCGCATTTCTGGTGAAATACCTCCACACCGAAGAGCTGATTTTTTTGGTATTTTCACCTGGCATGTCAACGGCCATATTCCTCCCACGGACAACAGGTGTCTCCCCGGGTGCCTGACTTAAACAAACCACCTCACCATCAGAATCCTCCTGGTCAATTTCCTCCCCAGCGCCAGCAACACCCATATCCTCCTCATCCTGGTGTACTTCAACACTGACATCTTCAATCTGACTATCAGGAACTGGACTGCGGGTGCTCCTTCCAGCACTTGCAGGGGGCATGCAAATAGTGGAAGGCGCATGCTCTTCACGTCCAGTGTTGGGAAGGTCAGGCATCGCAAACGACACAATTGGACTCTCCTTGTGGATTTGGGATTTCAAAGAACGCACAGTTCTTTGCGGTGCTTTTGCCAGCTTGAGTCTTTTCAGTTTTCTAGCGAGAGGCTGAGTGCTTCCATCCTCATGTGAAGCTGAACCACTAGCCATGAACATAGGCCAGGGCCTCAGCCGTTCCTTGCCACTCCGTGTGGTAAATGGCATATTGGCAAGTTTACGCTTCTCCTCCGACAATTTTATTTTAGGTTTTGGAGTCCTTTTTTTTCTGATATTTGGTGTTTTGGATTTGACATGCTCTGTACTATGACATTGGGCATCGGCCTTGGCAGACGACGTTGCTGGCATTTCATCGTCTCGGCCATGACTAGTGGCAGCAGCTTCAGCACGAGGTGGAAGTGGATCTTGATCTTTCCCTAATTTTGGAACCTCAACTTTTTTGTTCTCCATATTTTATAGGCAGAACTAAAAGGCACCTCAGGTAAACAATGGAGATGGATGGATTGGATACTAGTATACAATTATGGACGGACTGCCACGGTTAGGTGGTATAAAAAAACCACGGTTAGGTGGTATATATTATAATAATAATACAATTATGGATGGACGGACTGCCTGCCAACTGCCGACACAGAGGTAGCCACAGCCGTGAACTACCGCACTGTACACTGGTTGATAAAGAGATAGTAGTATACTCGTAACAACTAGTATGACACTATGACGACGGTATAAAGAATGAAAAAAAAAACACGGTTAGGTGGTATATATTATAATAATAATACAATTATGGATGGACGGACTGCCTGCCGAGTGCCGACACAGAGGTAGCCACAGCCGTGAACTACCGCACTGTACACTGGTTGATAAAGAGATAGTAGTATACTCGTAACAACTAGTATGACACTATGACGACGGTATAAAGAATGAAAAAAAAACCACGGTTAGGTGGTATATATTATAATAATAATACAATTATGGATGGACGGACTGCCTGCCGAGTGCCGACACAGAGGTAGCCACAGCCGTGAACTACCGCACTGTACACTGGTTGATAAAGAGATAGTAGTATACTCGTAACAACTAGTATGACACTATGACGGTATAAAGAATGAAAAAAAAACCACGGTTAGGTGGTATATATTATAATAATAATACAATTATGGATGGACGGACTGCCTGCCGACTGCCGACACAGAGGTAGCCACAGCCGTGAACTACCGCACTGTACACTGGTTGATAAAGAGATAGTAGTATACTCGTAACAACTAGTATGACACTATGACGACGGTATAAAGAAAGAAAAAAAAATACCACAGTTAGGTGGTATATATTATAATAATAATACAATTATGGATGGACGGACTGCCTGCCGACTGCCGACACAGAGGTAGCCACAGCCGTGAACTACCGCACTGTACACTGGTTGATAAAGAGATAGTAGTATACTCGTAACAACTAGTATGACACTATGACGACGGTATAAAGAATGAAAAAAAAACCACGGTTAGGTGGTATATATTATAATAATAATACAATTATGGATGGACGGACTGCCTGCCGACTGCCGACACAGAGGTAGCCACAGCCGTGAACTACCGCACTGTACACTGGTTGATAAAGAGATAGTAGTATACTCGTAACAACTAGTATGACACTATGACGACGGTATAAAGAATGAAAAAAAAACCACGGTTAGGTGGTATATATTATAATAATAATACAATTATGGATGGACGGACTGCCTGCCGACTGCCGACACAGAGGTAGCCACAGCCGTGAACTACCGCACTGTACACTGGTTGATAAAGAGATAGTAGTATACTCGTAACAACTAGTATGACACTATGACGGTATAAAGAATGAAAAAAAAACCACGGTTAGGTGGTATATATTATAATAATAATACAATTATGGATGGACGGACTGCCTGCCGACTGCCGACACAGAGGTAGCCACAGCCGTGAACTACCGCACTGTACACTGGTTGATAAAGAGATAGTAGTATACTCGTAACAACTAGTATGACACTATGACGACGGTATAAAGAAAGAAAAAAAAATACCACGGTTAGGTGGTATATATTGTAATACAATTATGGATGGACGGACTGCCTGCCGAGTTCCGACTGCCGACACAGAGGTAGCCACAGCCGTGAACTACCACACTGTACTGTGTCTGCTGCTAATATAGACTGGTTGATAAAGAGATAGTATACAATACATACAACAATATACTACTATACTGGTGGTCAGGCACTGGTCACCACTAGTCACACTGGCAGTGGCACTCCTGCAGCAAAAGTGTGCACTGTTTAATTTTAAATTAATATAATATTATGTACTCCTGGGGGCTCCTGCTATAACAACCTGCAGTGCTCCCCAGTCTCCCCCACAATTATTATAAGCTTTGCCTTTTATACATTGATGTGCAGCACACTGGGCTGAGCTGAGTGCACACAGACTGAGTCACACTGTGTGACTGGCTGCTGCTGTGTATCGTTTTTTTTCAGGCAGAGAACGGATATAGCAGAGAACGGATATATTATATTAAAATAAATAAAAGTTAACTAACAACAACTGCACTGGTCACTGTGGTAAACTCTGTCTGACTCTGCACAATCTCTCTCTCTCTTCTAATCTAATTTCTAATGGAGAGGACGCCAGCCACGTCCTCTCCCTATCAATCTCAATGCACGTGTGAAAATGGCGGCGACGCGCGGCTCCTTATATAGAATCCGAGTCTCGCGAGAATCCGACAGCGTCATGATGACGTTCGGGCGCGCTCGGGTTAACCGAGCAAGGCGGGAGGATCCGAGTCTGCTCGGACCCGTAAAAAAAACATGAAGTTCGTGCGGGTTCGGTTTCAGAGAAACCGAACCCGCTCATCTCTACTAAATAGATGCACATTTTTAATGTCCGATGCGGCGCAATACTTTTCCGGGCATTATCATTGGATACCATTAGATCCCAGCCTATGTGTGATATATAAACTGTTTTCAAACAACCCTAAAAGCTTTTTGTCTCAAATATTTTTATTACATTGACCATTAAAAGTTATGTTTTATTTCTTTTCATAAGAATGCCCTATCAAAAAGTATTTCTTCACCTTCTGTGTATGTAATCCATGACTTACTGACTCAGGGAGCACCACTGACCAAGAAATATGCTGTATACACTTCACCATTTGTCTGTATAAGACACACACTCCAAGAGGAGCCTTGTCTACAATATAACCCTTGTGCGGAACAAAACACTCCCTCTGGTCATAGTTATTAACTCCAGTTTCTCTAAAGAGAGGAGTCACTGAGGGTTATTGAGACTACAAATAAAATCCAAGTATAGATGTAGAGAAGGTCTGATGTATTCTAGCAACACTTGTATCATGTACACTGTAAAATGGTTATTGGAAATTAGGAATCCGTAGGCAATTATCCGGTAAATCACAGTGGGGTAAATTTATTAAGTTCCCGATTTCATTCGATATTGCTTTTTCATACAAAATGCAACTCTTTAATTTTATAAAATACCATTCACTGCATATTTCTACCAATTTGTATTGAGATACAGCCATCCACAAAAATATGAATCAATAGACCATTGGCCACAAACAGTTGGATTTTCACATGCACCTCACACAACATGGAAATTTACTAAGGATTTCTATTCTCATAGCCAGACACTAACACAAAACTATATAATTTGCATAGAAATAGAACTTTCAAATAGAACTGCTTTTGGCTGTGTGTTTGGAGAATCATGCATGGATCACTGCTATCCATGTATGCTTCTCTGTGTAAAAAATAGTTAAATAGTTAAAATACTGTATATAAAAATACACCTTTGAATAAAACCAGCCCCGAGGTCTTTGAGCTGGTCCTGGTTGTTAAAATACCGGGGAAAAATTGTGTAGTTGTCCCCAATATTTAAGACCCAAAACCGGGTTCTGAACCAATCTTGTTTCAAAAATATGAGGGGAAAATGATGTAGGGTTTCACGGTACCTCTGAAACAAGCACTGGGCTCTACTAGTCAAAAAAATAATGCCACAACCGGGTAACACACCTATATAGGTCCCTGTAGCCATGGCATTACCACCTCCAACTAGTCAGCCCTGGCCAGGGGTCCCTGGGGGAGAGGAGACCACCTCAAAAAGGGGTCCCCCCACCTCCAGGCATGCAAGGGTCACAGCTGAAAGCCAAAGCTGTCCCCAGCACCTGTGGGCAGTGGGTACCGGGCTGATAGCCATTAAATGTAAAATTCAGAATTAACATTGTCTTTTGCTTTGTAACTACAGGTCCCATAAAGCATCCTTGAACATCAAGTAACAGAAAGTGGGTCATTAAATGGCCCAATGGTACCTGTATTTCCACAGCATCAGATGTTTTACAATGAACACAGGACATGGACACCATGATAGTACAAATTTAATAAAACATTACCCGCTTGCTGGTTTTTGTGGTTCTTCAAGTACTAGCATGTGTGAGGCTTGCTGGGACCTATAGTTCCACAGCAAAAGGCAATATTTATTCTTAATTTGACACTTAATGGCTCTCAGCCCGGCTCCCACCAACCGTAGTTGCTGGGGACAGCCTTGGGCTTCAGCCATGGCCCTTTGGTACCTGGAGGGGGGCCCCCTTATTGGGGGATCCCCTCTTTCCCATGGAAACCCCTCCATGACTTAGTAGTTAGGAGGGTAATGCTAAGGCTGCAAGGACCTGTATAAATGTATCCCTAGCTGTGGACTAGTGGAGCCTGGTGCTGGTTTTAAAAATTTCTGTATTTTTTACCCATATTTTTGAAACCAGTGGCAAAATTTAATGTTCAATTTTGGTGATTCAAATGATTTGGCATTATGTTTCAATTTATTTTCCATTTGATTTGGGTTGAACAGATTTTCTAAAGACCAAATTGAATGTCAAATCTTTTCTAAATGTAGATTCAACTCATATTCCAATAGAAATCAAATTTCTGAAAAACATTGATGTTTTCTCATAGACCAACATGAAATCCACTAATTTGCTAAAGTACGATTTGAAATGAAACTCTAAATCGAAATCCAAATCGAACTTCAAATCCCCAAGTGTTTAGAATGATCTCAGACATTACATTTTGGCTTCTAAACCCATTCTAATGATAGGAAATTGTTAGTGATGACTTTTTAAGTACCGAGAAATGTATAGGTCATTGTGGAAGTAGCAAAATTGGATGGCCATGGTTATGGTATGTTGTGCACCCACCTACACAATACAACTCACCACCTGACTGAGATAACCCTAAAAGAACAAACAGAGCACCATCAGCAGCTTAGTTACATATTTCTACTTATAGACTTCAAACATATTATGTTTTTATGCAATAGATAACACCTGAGCACAATATTGGTCAATTTGGCTGATAAATATCATGACATTTATAAACATGAGTGAAGTAACCGGCTATCCTGACTAAGCCCATGATGCTTACATTCTCAGCAATTCATCCCTGTCTGCAAAAATTCTTGTGCGACGAATGCCAGAGGGATGGTTGTTGTGTAAGATACCAGTATGTGCTAATAAAGCAACTGATAGAGACACATATAAACACCCAATCCAGGTAAAAATGAATCTTTGTATTTTTTTCCTAATAGAATTTATTTGAAAGGTAAATTTTTATATAATTTTGGAAAAATGTTCAACATTGTGCTCTGCTGCCATAAATTGCGTAATCATGCAAAAAAACAAATTATGTAAAAACAGGGCACAGGCAGACTTTTTTAACCAACAATTGACAATGTGAACACATAAAAGTTGAAGGGAGGCAGAAAGACAGATTTAGAGTAAGCTTAGTCCTAGCTATGTGCTCGATTCAGACCTGATTGCTGTTGTGCGTTATTGCACGACATGTGATCTTCGAACTACTGCACATGCGTATGCTCTGCAATGTGTATGAGTGATGGATAGCAGTGAAGAAACCGGGTGAAAATTTGAATACCACGGAGTCCACAAGGAGATTTACAGGAAGCAGCCATTTGTGGATGGTATCTAGCCGTTTACTGGGTGAGTCCGGAAAAACGCAGGCGTGCCCAAGCTTTTTTAGGAAGGGTATGTGACATCAGCTACGGCCTGATTCTTTCACACTGGAGGAGTAAGAATTTAGCTACGCACAGACTGCACACACACTGCACTGAAGGGAAAAAACATTTGATGGTGAGTGTAATGCGAATGGATTTGCAGCTGTCCGCTGACTGGCGTACTGTAGTTTTCACTTAGCATTCACATGCATTCACATTCTTGTACAGGGATGTATTTTCTCTCCCCCTGGGCAGCAGCTGTCTGATCGCATCCTAGTTTACAGCGATCAGGTCTGAATTAGGCCCCATATCATCTGATATTTTATCAAATATAAAATAACCCCCCCACAATATGAAAAACATCAGCTGTGTTTTTATGTATAAAAGAGTGTCATGAGTGCATGTGATGCATTTGGACCAATAGGAAGCAATGAGGATGTTCTGTTCAATTTTACATTCAATTTTGCTTGGGGTTTCAGTGGGGATTTGAGGTTTGATTTAGCAAGGCATTTCATAAATTCTATTCTAAATCCATTCCAAACATAAATCCACATCAAATTTGATTTGACAATTGAATGTAAAATTGAGTTTTAGTAATTAAGGAAAATTAAAAAAAAAAGTAAAAATCAAAACGAATCACTTTCAATTGATTTTGAAGATTCATAAAGTGTTTCACAAAATCGAAATTGCGCAATGCTGGTTTTCAAAATACTGGGAACTCCTTCACATTTTGCTCCCAGTATCTTAACAACCAGGACTGTCTCAAAGAGCTTGGATTAGGTTACATTTATCAAGGGGAATCCCATGCAATTTTTTTTTTTTACTCTCACAGATTAGGCTGGGCTTCATTGTGTAATGCTCAGCAGTGTTTTATTAAACTCTCCCATAGAACACTGCCCTGCAGTACTAATGACATTAACATTGGAAAACTTAAATCTCACAAACACAGTAGTTTAGTAAATTACTGTTTGTTTGTTTTTTTTTTTTCAAAAAGTTGCAATTTCACACTGCCAATGTGAGTCAAATTATATCTTGACATAAATCAGCAGAAACACATTTTTTTTGTAAATTTACCCCAGTGTCTATTCTGGCATCAGACACGATGCAGCATACTCAGGCTTGGGCCTGATCATACTGGTACATAATTAGAAACATTAAAAAAATCTTAGCACTCCATGTGCTCAGCAGTCAGTCCGCTGTAATGCTTTGCAGCCACCCTTGCCATGCACTCCTGTCTTAGCCAACATCCACAGTCCCTGGCACTAAAAACTATACCCTACTCACTGGCCTCTAACATGCATCAGTGCAAAGCACAGTGGGTGTTTAGGAATTTTAAACTCTTCTTGTTCTAAATTGAGTTCCTGCTGGATCTGGGCAATCCACAAAACACAGGGTCCCAAATCTCTACTGCAGCTGCAGAATGTGCAAGGCTTTCTTCTCCTTTGGAGGGAGCTGAATTCAACAGAATGTGAACAAATCAGATGTGAGTCTACCCCTCTCACCATAATACATATTTACCTATTTACAAAATATATGTATTAGATAGGTGAAATATAACATAATAATGAACACAGATTATTACTGATACAAATGCTCCAATCACTACCCATCCTAATTCTGACACCGGGGATTAGCCACCAAGGGAACAGGTTGGTAAATGGCTCTTAGTGGTCTGTCTCTTGCGGTGGTGGATCTGCTTTGAAACTCATAAAGCTTAAGCTTCAGGTCTCCTTAGCCCAGAGGGGCCCTGAAGAAATATTTTTCCCCACTTGTTTTATGTAATGTGTGGTTATAGCTTTTCACCAATAACACCATGACAACCAGGCTTGTTATAAAGCATGCTATTACAGATTGCATGTGTGTAAACATAGTGCTGTGGGAGCTTATAGGAGTTTTAGTATAGCTCTATGATTTACACTATTTACACTATGAAGCATGCATGCATTTTACCTACTGTACAATTCCTGACAGCCTGCAAAATTTCTCTTTGTGACATTCCCAGGAATAGCGGAGCCTGAGAGGGCCCATCAAAAGAAGGAGGCAGGGAGCAATGAAAGGTGAGGAGGACCATGGACAAGGAGGTGTCTAATTAAACAGCTGGTGCTGAGTGGTGTGTGCTGTACTTGCAAGGGCAGCAAGGACCTTTTGGACCTTGTTCGATGTTGCCCTATTGTTGCTGGTTGCAAAGATGTCCACATAACATTTCAAGCTTCAGGGATTAAAAAATGTACATCTGCTACAAATTGCATCAGCCATGCAGTGTAGCCAATGGTATGTACTGTATATCTGTAGATATATTGATGCATTGTGCTTTGTGTACAGGTGACACACCGGGAGGGGTAAAACAAATGATGACCGAGCTAGGCTTGAAAAATGGTCAAGAACATGGCAACTACAGTTTAATGCAAAAAAATGCAAAATCTTGCACTTGGGTCTCAAAAACCCAAAGGCTAAATATAGTATCAAGAGTACTATAATGGAAACTACTGAGGAGGAAAGGGATTTAGGAGTCACTATTTCAAGTGACTTAAAGGCAGGAAAGCGATGCAACAAAGCAATGAGAAAGGCTAGTCAGATGCTTGGTTGCATATGGAGAGGAATCAGTAGCAGGAAAAGAGAAGTAATAATGCCACTGTATAGGTCATTGGTGCGGCCTCATCTGGAATACTGTGTCCAGTTCTGGAGACCATATCTCCAGAAGGATATAAATACATTAGAGAGTATACAAAGAAGGGCAACTAAAATGGTGCATGGCCTACATCACAAAACTTACCCGGAAAGGCTAAAAGATCTTAGCATGTATAGTATGGAGGAGAGAAGGGAAAGGGGAGACATGATAGAAACTTTCAAATATATCAAAGGTTTTAACAAAGTTCAGGAGGGAAACATTCTTCAAAGGAAGAGAAGTATTGGAAATCGAGGACATACACTAAAACTGGAGGGAGGCAGGTTCAGGGGAAATTTAAGGAAAAATTATTTCACAGAAAGGGTAGTGGATAAGTGGAATAGCCTCCCATCAGAGGTGGTAGAGGATAAGACTGTAGAGCAATTTAAACATGCTTGGGATAGGCATATGAATATCCTTACAAAGAATTAAGGTTCAAAAAGGGTTGAGATTACCTAAAGGATAAAAAAAAAGGGGCAGACTAGATGGGCCAAGTGGTTCTTATCTGTCGTCAAATTCTATATTTCTATTTTTCTATGCCCTGACTGACCATCAAATAGGTCAGTGAATCAACCAGTTAGCTGATCCATTGGCCTAGTGTGTACCCAGAATTATCGTAAAAAAAAATGTTTTGATGTGAACCTGGGCGCGCTGACGTGATTCTAAATAAGGACAGATGGAAATACTTATCTCTTGGTATTCCTTTTTACAATGTAGTATTCTTGCTGTGTATTTCTTGAGATGCTCAAAAAACTCAGTTCGACAGATTATATGAAAAAAAAAGAAATTAAATGGTGTATGAGACACCATATCCATCTTTCCTTATTTAGAATCACATCAGCGCCCCCAGGTTCACATCAAACCATTTTTTATTACAATTATACTTCTGGGACCCATGTAACATAGTAACATAGTATCTGAGGTTGAAAAAAGACAATTGTCCATCGAGTTCAACCTATTTGTGGTCTCCTATGCATGATGATTTGACTAAAATTTCTGACTGATGCTGCTGTCAGCCATTGCATTTTATCCCTATTAATAGTAACTATAATGCATGACTATGCACCATACCCCTGGATATCCTTATCCAATAGGAATTTATCTAACCCATTTTTAAAGGTGTTGACAGATTCCGCCATTACAACTCCCTCGGGCAGGGAATTCCAAACACGTATTGTCCTTACCGTGAAAAAGCCTTTACGCCGTATTGTGCGGAATCTCCTCTCATCTAACCTGAGCGAGTGTCCACGAGTCCTCTGTGTTGATCTAACCAAAAACAGGTCCCGCGCAAGCTCTGTGTATTGTCCCCTTATATATTTGTAGATGTTGATCATATCCCCTCTTAGTCTCCGCTTTTCCAATGTAAACATGCCTAGTCTTTCAAGCCTTTCCTTGTATTCCATCGTCTCCATGCCCTTAATTAGTTTGGTCGCCCTCCTCTGTACCTTTTCCAGCTCCAGGATATCCTTTTTGTAGTACGGTGCCCAGAACTGTACACAGTATTCGAGGTGTGGCCTCACTAGTGATTTATATAACGGGAGTATAATACTCTCGTCCCTAGCATCAATACCCCGTTTTATGCATGCTAATATCTTATTAGCCTTCTTTGCTGCAGTCCTACTTTGGGTACTACTGCTTAGCTTGCTATCTATGAGGACACCTAAGTCCTTTTCCAGTACAGAATCCCCTAATTTTACCCCATTTAGCAGGTAGGTGTAATTTTTGTTCTTGTTACCACAGTGCATTACCTTACACTTGTCTGTGTTGAAGCGCATTCTCCATTTGGCTGCCCATGCTTCTAATTTAACTAAGTCGTTCTGAAGAGACTCGGCATCCTCCTCTGTATTTATAGCCTTACACAATTTGGTATCATCTGCAAAAATTGACACCATGCTCTCTAGACCTTCTGTTAGGTCGTTAATGAAAATATTGAACAATAGCGGTCCTAATACTGAGCCTTGTGGCACACCACTTAGCACTTCAGTCCAAGTTGAAAAAGATCCATTAACCACAACGCGCTGCTTCCTATTATCTAACCAGTTTTTGACCCAAGTGCATATTGTGTTTCCTAGCCCTGATTCTTGTAGCTTGTATATAAGTCTCATGTGTGGTACAGTATCGAACGCTTTGGCAAAGTCTAAAAAGATTACATCCACGTCTTTACCCTGATCTAGGATGTAGGGATGAGTCCTTTGTGAACCCAGGGGCAGCAGCCATCCATTATCTTGAGCACCAATTATACCACACAATCCAATTGCTACTGTACCCAGAATTAGTCAAACTGTGAGCTGGACATTGATCAGCTAAGAAATAGACCACTCACAGCCAATCAGTTGCATGTTTCCATGGTAGCATTGGCTGATTGGGTGAAAGGGATAAAAGTTTAGGAATCTCCATGAGTTCCTTCACTTTCTGTAGCAGTAGTGTATGTATGTACAGTATTATATGTAGGGCAGGCTTCCTGGGAACTGTAGGACCACTGTAAAGGACAATCTTACTTTAAATCTTACAGGCACAACTAGTGATGAGCGGGTTCGGTTTCTCGGAAACCAAACCCCCCCGAACTTCACGCTTTTTACACGGGTCCGAGGCAGACTCGGATCTTCCCGCCTTGCTCGGCTAACCCGAGCGCGCCCGAATGTCATCATCCCGCTGTCGGATTCTCGCGAGGCTCGTATTCTATCGCGAGACTCGGATTCTATATAAGGAGCCGCGCGTCGCCGCCATTTTCACACGTGCATTGAGATTGATAGGGAGAGGACGTGGCTGGCGTCCTCTCCGTTTAGAGTAGACTAGAGAGTAGTAGAGAGTAGAGACACTTGATTTACTAATTTTGGGGAGCATATTAGGACGGAGTACTACTTGCTGATAGTGTGACCAGTGACCACCAGTTTAATTAATCCGTTCTCTGCCTGAAAAAAAACGATACACAGTGTGACACAGTCACATACCATATCTGTGCTCAGCCTCAGTGTGCCCTCAGTGTGCTGCATCATCTATGTAATACTGTATATCTGACTGTGCTGAGTGCTCACTGCTCACACAGCTTAATTGTGGGGGAGACTGGGGAGCAGTTATAGCAGGAGTACATATTTTAACAGTGCACACTTTTGCTGCCAGAGTGCCACTGCCAGTGCCAGTGTGACTGACCAGTGACCACTGACCACCAGTATATTGTGATTGTCTGCCTGAAAAAGTTAAACACTCATCGTGTGGTGTTTTTATTCTATAAACGCATTCTGCTGACAGTGTCCAGCAGGTCCGTCATTATATAATATATAACTGTCCGGCTGCAGTAGTGATATATATATATTTTTTATATCATTATCATCCAGTCTATATTAGCACTGCAGCAGACGCAGTACGGTAGTCCACGGCTGTAGCTACCTCTGTGTCGGCAGTCGCTCGTCCATCCATAATTGTATACCACCTACCCGTTGTGTTTTTTTTTTTTTTTATCTTCTTGATACTAGTAGCTTACTTTAGGAGTCTGCAGTGCAGAGCTGACAGTGTCCAGCAGGTCCGTCATTATATAATATATACCTGTCCGGCTGCAGTAGTGATATATATATATATATTTTTTATATCATTATCATCCAGGCTATATTAGCTGCAGACGCAGTACGGTAGTCCACGGCTGTAGCTACCTCTGTGTCGGCAGTCGATCGTCCATCCATAATTGTATACCACCTACCCGTGGTGTTTTTTTTTTTCTATCTTCTTGATACTAGTAGCTTGCTTTAGGAGTCTGCAGTGCTGAGCTGACAGTGTCCAGCAGGTCCGTCATTATATAATATATACCTGTCCGGCTGCAGTAGTGATATATATATATATATATTATATCTCATTATCATCCAGTCTATATTAGCAGCAGACGCAGTACGGTAGTCCACGGCTGTAGCTACCTCTGTGTCGGCAGTCGCTAGTCCATCCATAATTGTATACCACCTACCAACACCTGTGGTGTTTTTTTTTTTTTTCTATCTTCTTGATACTACTAGTAGCTTACTTTAGGAGTCTGCAGTGCTGAGCTGACAGTGTCCAGCAGGTCCGTCATTATATAATATATACCTGTCCGGCTGCAGTAGTGATATATATATATATATTTTATATCATTATCATCCAGTCTATATTAGCAGCAGACGCAGTACGGTAGTCCACGGCTGTAGCTACCTCTGTGTCGGCAGTCGCTAGTCCATCCATAATTGTATACCACCTACCTGTGGTGTTTTTTTTTTTTTTCTATCTTCTTGATACTACTAGTAGCTTACTTTAGGAGTCTGCAGTGCTGAGCTGACAGTGTCCAGCAGGTCCGTCATTATATAATATATACCTGTCCGGCTGCAGTAGTGATATATATATATATTTTTTATATCATTATCATCCAGTCTATATTAGCAGCAGACGCAGTACGGTAGTCCACGGCTGTAGCTACCTCTGTGTCGGCAGTCGCTCGTCAATCCATAAGTATACTAGTATCCATCCATCTCCATTGTTTACCTGAGGTGCCTTTTAGTTGTGCCTATTAAAATATGGAGAACAAAAATGTTGAGGTTCCAAAAATAGGGAAAGATCAAGATCGACTTCCACCTCGTGCTGAAGCTGCTGCCACTAGTCATGGCCGAGACGATGAAATGCCAGCAACGTCGTCTGCCAAGGCTGATGCCCAATGTCATAGTACAGAGCATGTAAAATCCAAAACACCAAATATCAGTAAAAAAAGGACTCAAAAATCTAAAATAAAATTGTCGGAGGAGAAGCGTAAACTTGCCAATATGCCATTTACCACATGGAGTGGCAAGGAACGGCTGAGGCCCTGGCCTATGTTCATGGCTAGTGGTTCAGCTTCACATGAGGATGGAAGCACTCAGCCTCTCGCTAGAAAAATGAAAAGACTCAAGCTGGCAAAAGCACAGCAAAGAACTGTGCGTTCTTCGAAATCACAAATCCACAAGGAGAGTCCAATTGTGTCGTTTGCGATGCCTGACCTACCCAACACTGGACGTGAAGAGCATGCGCCTTCCACCATTTGCACGCCCCCTGCAAGTGCTGGAAGGAGCACCCGCAGTCCAGTTCCTGATAGTCAGATTGAAGATGTCAGTGTTGAAGTACACCAGGATGAGGAGGATATGGGTGTTGCTGGCGCTGGGGAGGAAATTGACCAGGAGGATTCTGATGGTGAGGTGGTTTGTTTAAGTCAGGCACCCGGGGAGACACCTGTTGTCCGTGGGAGGAATAGGGCCATTGACATGCCTGGTGAAAATACCAAAAAAATCAGCTCTTCGGTGTGGAAGTATTTCAACAGAAATGCGGACAACATTTGTCAAGCC
Organism: Pseudophryne corroboree; assembly: GCF_028390025.1. NCBI lineage: Eukaryota > Metazoa > Chordata > Amphibia > Anura > Myobatrachidae > Pseudophryne > Pseudophryne corroboree. The sequence continues at coordinate 46,943 of NW_026970574.1, forward strand.
GTGTGTTGCCTTCGTCAAGCTGTAATAAGTAGGGGTAAGGACGTTAACCACCTCGGAACATCCTCCCTTATACGTCACCTGCAGCGCATTCATCATAAGTCAGTGACAAGTTCAAAAACTTTGGGCGACAGCGGAAGCAGTCCACTGACCAGTAAATCCCTTCCTCTTGTAACCAAGCTCACGCAAACCACCCCACCAACTCCCTCAGTATCAATTTCCTCCTTTCCCAGGAATGCCAATAGTCCTGCAGGCCATGTCACTGGCAATTCTGACGAGTCCTCTCCTGCCTGGGATTCCTCCGATGCATCCTTGCGTGTAACGCCTACTGCTGCTGGCGCTGCTGTTGTTGCTGCTGGGAGTCGATGGTCATCCCAGAGGGGAAGTCGTACTCGTAAGACCACTTTTACTACTTCCACCAAGCAATTGACTGTCCAACAGTCCTTTGCGAGGAAGATGAAATATCACAGCAGTCATCCTGCTGCAAAGCGGATAACTGAGGCCTTGGCATCCTGGGCGGTGAGAAACGTGGTTCCGGTATCCATCATTACTGCAGAGGCAACTAGAGACTTGTTTGAGGTACTGTGTCCCCGGTACCAAATACCATCTAGGTTCCAATTCTCTAGGCATGCGATACCGAAAATGTACACAGACCTCAGAAAAAGACTCACCAGTGTCCTAAAAAATGCAGTTGTACCCAATGTCCACTTAACCACGGACATGTGGACAAGTGGAGCAGGGAAGGCTCAGGACTATATGACTGTGACAGCCCACTGGGTAGATGTATGGACTCCCGCCGCAAGAACAGCAGCGGCGGCACCAGTAGCAGCATTTCGCAAACGCCAACTCTTTCCTAGGCAAGGCTACGCTTTGTATCACCGCTTTCCAGAATACACACACAGCTAAAAACCTCTTACGGCAACTGAGGAAGATCATCGCAGAATGGCTTACCCCAATTGGACTCTCCTGTGGATTTGTGGCATCGGACAACGCCAGCAATATTGTGTGTGCATTAAATATGGGCAAATTCCAGCACGTCCCATGTTTTGCACATACCTTGAATTTGGTGGTGCAGAATTATTTAAAAAACGAGAGGGGCGTGCAAGAGATGCTGTCGGTGGCCAGAAGAATTGCGGGACACTTTCGGCGTACAGGCACCACGTACAGAAGACTGGAGCACCACCAAAAACGCCTGAACCTGCCCTGCCATCATCTGAAGCAAGAAGTGGTAACGAGGTGGAATTCAACCCTCTATATGCTTCAGAGGTTGGAGGAGCAGCAAAAGGCCATTCAAGCCTATACAACTGAGCACGATATAGGAGGTGGAATGCACCTGTCTCAAGCGCAGTGGAGAATGATTTTAACGTTGTGCAAGGTTCTGCAACCTTTTGAACTTGCCACACGTGAAGTCAGTTCAGACACTGCCAGCCTGAGTCAGGTCATTCCCCTCATCAGGCTTTTGCAGAAGAAGCTGGAGACATTGAAGGAGGAGCTAACACAGAGCGATTCCGCTAGGCATGTGGGACTTGTGGATGGAGCCCTTAATTCGCTTAACAAGGATTCACGGGTGGTCAATCTGTTGAAATCAGAGCACTACATTTTGGCCACCGTGCTCGATCCTAGATTTAAAACCTACCTTGGATCTCTCTTTCCGGCAGACACAAGTCTGCTGGGGTTCAAAGAACTGCTGGTGACAAAATTGTCAAGTCAAGCGGAACGCGACCTGTCAACATCTCCTCCTTCACATTCTCCCGCAACTGGGGGTGCGAGAAAAAGGCTCAGAATTCCGAGCCCACCCGCTGGCGGTGATGCAGGGCAGTCTGGAGCGACTGCTGATGCTGACATCTGGTCCGGACTGAAGGACCTGCCAACAATTACGGACATGTCGTCTACTGTCACTGCATATGATTCTCTCCCCATTGAAAGAATGGTGGAGGATTATATGAGTGACCGCATCCAAGTAGGCACGTCAGACAGTCCGTACTTATACTGGCAGGAAAAAGAGGCAATTTGGAGGCCCTTGCACAAACTGGCTTTATTCTACCTAAGTTGCCCTCCCACAAGTGTGTACTCCGAAAGAGTGTTTAGTGCCGCCGCTCACCTTGTCAGCAATCGGCGTACGAGGTTACATCCAGAAAATGTGGAGAAGATGATGTTCATTAAAATGAATTATAATCAATTCCTCCGTGGATACATTGACCAGCAGCAATTGCCTCCACAAAGTACACAGGGAGCTGAGATGGTGGATTCCAGTGGGGACGAATTGATAATCTGTGAGGAGGGGGATGTACACGGTGATATATCGGAGGATGATGATGAGGTGGACATCTTGCCTCTGTAGAGCCAGTTTGTGCAAGGAGAGATTAATTGCTTCTTTTTTAGTGGGGGTCCAAACCAACCCGTCATTTCAGTCACAGTCGTGTGGCAGACCCTGTCACTGAAATGATGGGTTGGTTAAAGTGTGCATGTCCTGTTTATACAACATAAGGGTGGGTGGGAGGGCCCAAGGACAATTCCATCTTGCACCTCTTTTTTCTTTCATTTTTCTTTGCGTCATGTGCTGTTTGGGGGGTGTTTTTTGGAAGGGCCATCCTGCGTGACACTGCAGTGCCACTCCTAGATGGGCCAGGTGTTTGTGTCGGCCACTAGGGTCGCTTAGTTTACTCACACAGCTACCTCATTGCGCCTCTTTTTTTCTTTGCGTCATGTGCTGTTTGGGGAGTGTTTTTTGGAAGGGCCATCCTGCGTGACACTGCAGTGCCACTCCTAGATGGGCCAGGTGTTTGTGTCGGCCACTAGGGTCGCTTAGCTTACTCACACAGCTACCTCATTGCGCCTCTTTTTTTCTTTGCGTCATGTGCTGTTTGGGGAGTGTTTTTTGGAAGGGCCATCCTGCGTGACACTGCAGTGCCACTCCTAGATGGGCCAGGTGTTTGTGTCGGCCACTTGGGTCGCTTAGCTTTGCCATCCAGCGACCTCGGTGCAAATTTTAGGACTAAAAATAATATTGTGAGGTGTGAGGTGTTCAGAATAGACTGAAAATGAGTGGAAATTATGGTTATTGAGGTTAATAAAACTTTGGGATCAAAATGACCCCCAAATTCTATGATTTAAGCTGTTTTTTAGGTTTTTTTTTAAAAAACACCCGAATCCAAAACACCCGAATCCGACAAAAAAAATTAGGTGAGGTTTTGCCAAAACGCGTTCGAACCCAAAACACGGCCGCTGAACCGAACCCAAAACCAAAACACAAAACCCGAAAAATTTCCGGTGCTCATCACTATGCACAACTATCAACCTTGTACCCAGTGGTGCAGGGGATGGCATTGAGCTTCAGCCCAGGCCTAGGGTATACTTGAGAGGGGTAAACCTTTTAATGTGGGGTTCCTACTTCACAAGAAATCCCTGTCCTGTGCTGACTAGTTGGTGGGTACAATGCTTTGGCTTAAACATGAAAATGTATGTCAATTAATGTTCTATAGGAAACATTAAAGGAGCGCTGTTTACAAATATAGATTCGTTTAATAATAAGTATGGTGGAAAGGACCACCTAAAATAGTTGGTTTAAAAGTTAAAATCAAGGAACAGTGCAAATACAAATGCATAAACAATAATCACATTCACAATGAAGGATAAGTTAACTGAAAACGGCCTGTGCGCCAATTATAGTTGATATTGCAGTCCACAATGGTGTATTATGCTGATGCCATCCGTACTGATAAGGGCATGTATAAGTGTCTCAACAGGTTTATTTGAAAAATCTGTTGATAATTATAGGCAATTGGATTTTGTTTGCTGTTTCTCACCCTTAGCATTTAGGTCCGTTCTCACCCATAGTTGTAGATGCTGCTTCCCGTCAATGGCAGTTAGCGGAGGTGGCTCTCGGCAGCCGGCAGCGGCTATATCAGATTATCCGGCAGAGAGAATCGTAGTTGCTGCGTCTCACCTCAGCAAAACGGGGCTTTCCAAGCACAGCAGGGAGAGTATAGTAGCAGTGTGTCCAGTTAATGGAAGTGGTGAGAAAGCGTCCCAAACCCTCAGTGTCAGTAACGGATGGTCCGTAAGAATCTCCAGCAGTGGACCAATAGCAATGGTGACCCTGAAAATGTATGTGTTGTACAGACATAGCCACACACAGATGGCGTGACGACTTTGCCCACAAATTAGTTGCACGCATGCAGATACACACCATTAATTTTTATAGGCAGTCACCAGGCTGTGAATAGTTGAATCCTGACACATACGGCAGCATGCCACGATGAACGTGGCTACTTCTGTATTCTTTTTATAGAAAAGACTTGTGAGTTGATTCGGTAGTGTATTGACTTCTATTTATTGAATTGGGCATATTTCGCAGTTCATATTATGATATTGCTCCCGTGTTAAAGTTTAGTGAGTCTCTGAGTTTCAAAAATGCGTAAACTAGAACGATAATGCAAACTCAGACCAACAAAAAATGTAGTAAATGATCTCTGTAATGCCTTTGCTGTTTTGCTACAGAGGACATTGGTGCTAATTCAGGTTGGATTGCAAATCGCGATCCAACGGGAAATTTTAAATTTACCCAGCAGGCGCATGTGCAGCACCCGCCTCCGCTTGTGCCCACACTTTCTGCGGGGAGCCGCAGAAAATGCGATAGCCTCTGTCTGTCAATCAGGCAAAGGCAGTCATGGGGCGGGGAGGGGAGGCGGGCAATGCTCCATTTCCGGGGAGAAGACTGGGGCGGTGCGTCATGAATGAGGGTGGAGTCGGCCAAACAGGGTCGTGTCATGGGCGTGATCACGGAGGCTGCATGACATCACATGCAGCCGCCATGATTAGGGAGAAGTCGGCGGGGTTGCAGGAGGCATCAGGTATTTATGAGGCTTTGGTGAGCATGATGGATGGCCTTGCCCAGCGATGGGCAGCCCACACATGCTAGGGAAAGGCTATCCTTACTGAATTAGCCCCATAATACCCCAGGAAAGCACCAGATGTGACATACGAGGGATGACTAAAATATCATATTATATGAATTCAGGAGACAGAGGCATAGTCAAGAGAGTCGATCAAATGGGAAACAATCTTCATTAGGTACAAGAAGCAAGTAAAAACAAGTTCAGAAACAGTGCAAGGTCAGGATTGCAGATACTAGAGTATTCAAAGAGTTCTGGGTCAATAACAGTAATTTTCAAGTAAGCAGTAGCAGTTTAACACACAATCCAAAGGGCAGGAAATATTACCAGAACTGGATAGATATACTTTCTTCCTTATATATTTACCACTTTAGGATATTGACTGCAGCCAAATAATGGTTGGAGAGCAGGGGTTGTCCAAAAGCTCAAGAATACTAGAAGCAACTGGCTGGACCACTGATATCAAATTCACAAAATACTATATTAAAATACCTCTAATCACCCCAGTGATTACATTTTTTAAGGCTATTGTTCTAAGCTACTACTTATAACAGTCTACTTTATTTCCATAGATCAATTTTGGAGCCACTGACCCTGTCTTAAATGACAGACAATTATATCCAACTTTTTCCAGGATTGTCCCAGATGATCAGGACCGTTATGCAACTATTGTTAAGTGTCTGCTCCATTTTGGATGGAACTGGGTTGGAATCATTACACCATATGATGGTAGTGGGGACATGGAGTCACAAGAACTGAGTAAACTGATGAGTCAGCATGGGATCTGCACTGAGTTTATCATTAAATTATGTGATGAAGAAAAAATTAATAGAAGGAAATTTCTGGAGATGAAACAATTTACATCTAAAATTCTAATACTATGTGGTATTGGTAACGCAAATTTATTTATTTATTTTGAAGAGAATGAATTTATTAATGAAAATTTCACATTAATCCTCAGTGACACATGGACTAATGTCAAATATTTGAAAGATATCTACTTCCCATCCATAAATTACAGCTTAATTTTTATATTGCCTCCTAAAAATTTTCCTAACATTAATCATTTTATAAACAATGCAAACCCATTTGAAAGACCAAATGACCCAATACTGGAAGATACTTGGTTGATGTTTTATGAATGTCTTTCACAAAATATTTTCAAAAATACAGTTTATCAGATTATGCATAATTTTTCTGGACATAATTGCAGTGAAATAAAATATATTAAAGAGACATTTTATGGCATTGTAGAATCGAAGCCCCACTATACATACATGTCAGTATATGCTCTGGTTCATGCTCTGGACAGAATGAATCTGCATAAAAATAAAGCTAAAACATTTGAATTAAAACAAACAGTAAGTTGTGTGTATGTAAGCAGGGCTTAAAGTGGTCCTGGAGAGGTGGTGGAACTCATTTTTCCCACCATCTAACCCCCAACCCCTCACCCCTCACATTAAGTCGAGCCAAGGCCAGTGCTAGTGTTTTCAGCACCTACCTGCAAACTATAAATTAGTGCCCTACTTCCCATACTTTATATATGGACATTGATCTCACAAGAAAGAAGTGTAATCACATAATAGTGCCCCCAGTTCAAATTACACAGTAGCACAATCTTATTCACATTACACCGCATGTAGTGCCCATGATTTATATTACACCACGTAGTAATGCCCCTTATTCAAGTTACGTTACTCAGTAGTGCCCTATATTCACATTGCACTTTACAATGGTACCCTTATATACAATGCCCACAGTAGTGCCCCTTATACGCAATTCCCACAGTAGTGGTGCCCCTTATGGGATACGGTCATTAGGTCGACACAGCTTAGGTTAACAGTCATTAGGTCGACCACTGAAGGTCGACATGCATTAAGTCGACATGGTCAATAGGTTGACCTGGTCATTAGGTCAACAGGTCAAAAGGTTGACATTAGTTTTTCACTTTTTTTCTTCATTTTTTGGACTTTTTCATACTTGACGATCCACGTGGACTACAATTGGGAATGGTAACCTGTGCCAAGTGCAGCGGTAGCAAGGCGATGTACCTTGCCTGAAGCATGGTGAGCAAAGTGAGCCATGCGAGGGTTCCTCATCACTTTCCGAAGAAAACAACACAAAAAAGTCCAAAAACCCATGTTGACCTTTTGACCTGTCGACCTAGTACATGTCGACCTAATGACTAGGCCAACCTATTACCCCAGTCAACCTAATGCATGTCGACATTCCATGGTCAACCCAATGACTGTCAACCTTAGTTAAGTTTACCCAATGATCCATAACACCCTTATACGCAATTCCCACAGTAGTAGTGACACTTACACATAATGACCACAGTAGTGCTGCTTATACACATCTTTGCTTTTGTCACTCCAGCAGCTCACCACCTGTATCCCTTCAGTAGCTTCCCCACCTCTCTTGTCCCTCCAGCCACCTCTCATCTTGTCTTCAAGATGCACAGAGCCTGCTCCTCTTCATGGATCCTCTTCACTTCAGTAGTGGTGACAGCATGACATCACATACACTGTACCAGAAAAGGAAGCCACTGGGACCTGAGGAAGGGATGAATGCTGTCTAACAGAAACAGTACAGTATGTGTGAATACCAGGAGGGATGGGCTGTGAATGGAAGAGGACCGTGGAGCCACCAGGACCTGAGGAAGAGGGAGGTGGCAGCAGCTCATCAGTAACACTAGCACCATCTACATCATCTATTGATGTAGGTGATGGGGCAGGATTTTCTGTTGAAATTACCGTGCAGGGAAATTGAGGTTCCCCCTCACTTTATCCCCTTTATGTAAGAGAGTGAAGAGAGAATTGTCAGTATTGAGTACTTGAATTTGATTTGCAACACTATTGCCATGACATTAGGATCAAATCGATTGGATGGTGACATAATTATCACAAATCCAGTCAGTGGTTCTGCATATTTATCAGTATATATTGGCTCTGCTTATTTTCAGGGTATAGAGTATAAATAGGATGAATTTATAATGCTGGCAGGCAGTATCCCAGCATTAAGGAGACTGATGCTGGAATTCTGCCTTCCAATATTTTACCAGTGGTCAGAATCCCTACACCCCCCCCCCCAGTAATTCCCACTCAGTTGTTGGGTCTACACCACCAACCAAGTGAGAATAGAACCTGTGGTGAGCAAATCTTGCCACTGGGCCCACAGCACAGTGGGCACAGCAAGCCCAGGGTGTGCTCCCTTTCCCTCTTACCAACTCTGACATCTATTATCCCATGTATCTGGTGAGGAAGTCATGGCCCTCATCCGTTCCTCCCCCCACAACCTCCCCACTTAATCCCATCCCCTCCCACCTCCTTTGCTACCTCTCTCCTTCTGCCTGTTCCCATCTTACCCACCTTCTCAATTTCTCCATCTCATGAGGCACTGTCCCCTCAGCCTTCAAGCACGCTCTTGTCTTCCCTATTCTTAAAAAACCTACCCTTGATCCAAACACTCTATCCAACTATCGACCCATCTCTCTCTTTCCTTTTGCCTCTAAACTTCTTGAGCGTATTCAATACAGACAGAAACCAAGTTGCGCTCAACAATCAGAAAAAAAACATTTATTATAAAAATTAACAGCAATTCTCCCGGGAGTACAATTAATATAGATAAATTATCATAAATCTATATGGTACAGAATCACTGTGTCCAAATGAATGGTAATAATGCAGGTATTATTTAATAATTGTGATATATGGCCCACAAACGGTATGATGTATTCAACAATAGTGGTAATAATTACACTCTTTTAAACGCCATATAGGTCTGTGTGCCAATAATAACTCACTTCTTATGTAGAAGTCCCAAACAGTCCTTGTTCCGTGCGGACATATATCAGTTCCAATATTTCTGTAAATGGAAATTGTCCTTATGGAAGGTTTTAAGCACTCAAATTTATGCAGGGATGGACAGATGAGCTATGTCCACCAAAACCAAACCGCTGTAGTGGTGTTAGCAGGGAGAGCCCGGAGTGATGTTAGTGCAGCCAGCCATTTAACCCCACACGGGGGAGTGAGAGCGGTGTCTGAGATGGCCGCCGGGTTGAAATGGAATAGAGCCGTGCACAGGCTGTCAGACCCGGATCGCTGGATGTTGCCTCTGTGACACGGTGTCCATGCGCTCCCACCTGAAACGGCTGTGCTTACCTCCCACGGGCAGCTCCGACTGAGCCTCCCTGCACTTCACCTGCTGTGGGAGAGGGACTGTTGGAGCCACGGATATGTTGCGCTGGCTGTGTGTGAGAGCCAGCCACGCTCTGAGTGGCGATGTTGAAGTTAAGTCTCCTTGCCGGGCTCCAAATTGACCTCACTTGAATGAACCGCCGACTGGGTCAGAAGACACCGGAGCCCCGGCACCTAAGCGTCAGCTGTGTGGTATAGAGCTGTACAATAGAGCGGCCGTCAGGGACTGATCTCCTGTGTTGGCTCAAAGTGAGCAGGACTTCAGTTGATGAAAGGGTACACCTGTAACTAACGCGTTTCAACGCCAACAGGACGTCTTTTTCCAAAGACGCCCTGTTGGCGTTGAAACGCATTAGGATACAGGTGTACCCTTTCATCAACTGAAGTCCAGCTCACTTTGAGCCAACACAGGAGATCAGTCCCTGATGGCCGCTGTATTGTACAGCTCTATACCGCCCAGCTGACGCTTAGGTGCCGGTGCTCCGGTGTCTTCTGACCCAGTCGGCGGTTCATTCAAGTGAGGTCAATTTGGAGCCCGGCAAGGAGACGTAACTTCAACATCGCCACTCAGAGCATGGCTGGCTCTCACACACAGCCAGCGCAACATATCCGTGGCTCCAACAGTCCCTCTCCCACAGCAGGTGAAGTGCAGGGAGGCTCAGTCGGAGCTGCCCGTGGGAGGTAAGCACAGCCGTTTCAGGTGAGAGCGCATGCACACCGTGTCACAGAGGCAACATCCAGCGATCCGGGTCTGACAGCCTGCGCACGGCTCTATTCCATTTCAACCCGGCGGCCATCTCAGACACCGCTCTCCCTCCCCAGTGTGGGGGTAAATGGCTGGCTGCACTAACATCACTCCGGGCTGTCCCTGCTAACACCACTACAGTGGTTTGATTTTGGTGGACATAGCTCATCTGTCCATCCCTGCATAAATTTGAGTGCTTAAAACCTTCCATAAGGACAATTTCCATTTACAGAAATATTGGAACTGATATATGTCCGCACGGAACAAGGACTGTTTGGGACTTCTACATAAGAAGTGAGTTATTATTGGCACACAGACCTATATGGCGTTTAAAAGAGTGTAATTATTACCACTATTGTTGAATACATCATACCGTTTGTGGGCCATATGTCACAATTATTAAATAATACCTGCATTATTACCATTCATTTGGACACAGTGATTCTGTACCGTATAGATTTATGATAATTTATCTATATTAATTGTACTCCCGGAAGAATTGCTGTTAATTTTTATAATAAATGTTTTTTTTCTGATTGTTGAGCGCAACTTGGTTTCTGTCTGTATTGAATGTTTCTTTGAGGGATTGGCATTCCCTCTCCAAGTCGCTGCTGACAATCATATACATCACCACCCACCGAGCGCACAGCTTTTTGCCCTTGTTCTTGAGCGTATTGTCTATAATCACCTCTCTGCCTTTCTTTTCTCTCACTGCTTGTCCCATTCTAGTCTGGTTTCTGTTCTCTCCACTCCACTGAAACTCAGCAGATGAAGAACATCTAGCGAGGAAGCTTAGCCTCGCAGCTGCATTTAAAATGTATTGTAGTGGTGAGAGCCAATGTTTGGGAAGAGCAGTAAGGAGACTATTATAATAATCAATGCGGGAGATGATGAGTGCATGGATTAGAGTTTTTGAGGTGTCTTGTGTAAGATAAGAGCATATTTTGGATGCATTTTAGGTGCATGTAACATGATTTAGAGACATATTGAATGTGTTGAACAAAGGACAGTTCAGAGTCAAGGGTGACACCTAGGTAGTGAGCTTGTGCGGTAGGGTAGATAGTCGCATTGTCAACAGTTATGGAGATATCAAGTACTCTTGACTGGTGTGAAAATAGTTCATTCAGTTTTGGCAATGTTGAGTTTGAGGTGGCGAGATGACATCCATGATGAAATGGCAGACAGGCATCCAGTGACACGAGCCAATACAAATGGTAATAAATCTGTGGAGGATAGGTAGATTTGAGTATCATCAGCGTACATATGGTACTTAAATCTGAAGGAGCTGATTAGTTTACCAAGAGATGAGGTAAAGATTGAGAACAGCAGAGGACCCACGACTGAGCCTTGTGGTACTCCAACTGATAGAAGTAGAGAAGAAGTAATATCAGAGAAGTGAACACTGAAAGAGTGATTAGAAAGGTAGGGTGAGAACCAAGTAAGGGCTGTGTCCATCTAAGAAACATACATCTAAGGAACATATCCAAAATACGACCATATCTTACACAAGACACAGCAAAAACTCTAATCCATGTTCTCATTATCTCCCGCATTGATTATTGTAATAGTCTCCTGACTGGTCTTCCCAAATATAGGTTCTCACCACTACAATCCTTTTTGAATGCAGCTGCGAGGCTAATCTTCCTTGCTAGACGTTCATCGTCTGCAGATCCGCTCTGTCAGTCCCTCCATTGGTTACCGGTATTCTACCGTATTAAATATAAAATACTTTTACTCACATACAAGGCTATTAACCAAACTGCACCAACATACATCTCTTCACTCATCTCAAAATATCTCCCTACCCGACCTCTCCGCTCTGCACAAGATCTACGTCTCTCATCCACACACATTACTTGTTCACACTCAAAATTACAGGACTTTATCCGAGCTTCACCCACTCTGTGGAATGCCCTCCCATGCACAATAAGACTCTCCTCTAGTCTCCAAACCTTTAAATGTTCCCGGAAAACTCACCTCTTCAGACAAGCCTATCAAATTCCAGACCCACCCACATAACCTTCAGTGCTTCCCTATCTAATTACATCCTCTGTAGAGTATTCATAACATCACATATCTTGTCTTTCTTTAGTCTCAAACCCTCCTGACACTTGGATAACTTTGTGGGGTATCATCATACAACCCCATAAAGAACCTAGCAATCTGGTGGACCATTATGCAATAGATAGCATCTATCCTTGTGTATCTATGCCTATTTCCCTATAGATTGTAAGCTTGCGAGCAGGGCCTTCCTACCTCTATGTCTGTCTGTTTTTACCCAGTTTTGTTCTATTACTGTTGTTCTAATTGTAAAGCGCAACAGAATATGCTGCGCTATATAAGAAACTGTTAATAAATAATAAATAAATAAATAGATGTGTCCTGAAGACCTAGGGATTGCAGTGTTTGTATGAGAAGAGAGTTTCAAAAGCAGCAGAGGGATCTAGAAGAATAAGTAGTGTGTAATGGCCTTTCAATCGAGCAGTGACTAGATCATTCACTACTTTAGTCAGTGCTGTCTCTGTGGCGTGTTGGGCATGAAAGCCTGACTGAAGTGGGTCCAATAAGTTGTGGGAGTTAAGAATGTGTGTAAGGCAAGTGTAGGCAAGTGTCTCAAGTAGCTTGGAGGGACATGGTAGCTGAGAAATGGGACGGTAGTTAGAGAGTGTGTTTAGGTCAGAGTTGTGTTTTTTTAGAATGTGAGCAATCAGTGCATGTTTAAACAGAGAAGGAAAGATACCAGCAGATAGAGAGATTATAGATTTTAGTTAAGGTTGGGATAATCACAGGAGACAAAGGTTTACTGACTTGTGAGGGAACAGGATCAAGAGGAGAGATAGTGGAGTAGGAGGATGAAAAGAGTGTTGATTCTTTATCTTCACTTGTGGGTTCAACTGAAGAGAAAGTGCCAGAGGGTTCAGGTAGGGAATTGAGTAGGTCACTGGCTGAGTTAGAGCATACCATTTCATCTCGGATTCTATCCATCTTATCATTGAAGTAGGAAGCAAGTTCTTGTGCACTGATAGTAGGTAGTGGGGGAGGTGAGGGATGGTAAAGCATTGATTTAAATGTATTAAAAAGTCCTAAGTATAGTGAATAGTCCCCATTCTCTTATTGCCTATAAAATCTAGGGCCACAGTTACTGTATGCTATAAGTGGATGTGTATGTTCACAACATTTACTGTGTTTGTGCTATTACTTATACAGACATTTTTATTTCCTAATGAAAGCGGCACTCTATGAGAAACCTTCATTACACAGATCCCACTGGAGAAGAGATGACCTTCAATGAGAGAGGAGATCTGCCCTCTAAGTGGTCAGTTGCAAACTGGGTTATTTATAAAACTAACACATCATATGAATTTGTTATAAAGCCTGTGACCACCTTTGAAGAATCAGAAGATGACCAGGTTTATAATATAAAATCAGGAGAAATCACATGGAAAAATGGCATGGTAAGAGAAGATGAAATACATTATATCATATACAGTAGGAATGCAGTTGGTGTCTGATACATGCAGATGTTCCAAACTATCCCTTTAAACCATGATACATGAATCACACATATTCTGGCTGACTACAAACTTGCATTTTACCTGGTATTACTCAGCTAGAGAACCTGTGTATTTCATGAGTGTCCCAGTAAAAGGTTATATATTGTAAGCCTAGATACATGGCATCTGTCAAAAATTTGTTACACAAATAAAAACATCATGAACTTCTGTGTAATAAATTATTTTGACTGGACATGGAATAGCTTCCTAGCTGAGATTAGTGAGATAAAACTGTAAGTTCGCTACAGGGATTGTTTAGAGAGCCGGTTGGTGCAGCATATTCTGATGGAGCCACCTTTATGGCAAGACAATGACAGTACATTGTGCAGAAATACTGTAAAACATATGATCTAATAATTAAACATCTCAAGCACTTTGAGTTTCATTAAACACTGGAGGTAGGTTGCTAAAATTTTGTTAGACAACCAAGAATATACAAGAACTTTATGATGAAATAAATGTTATTTTTTTATTATTATTATTATTATTATTATTATTATTATTAGTTTTAGTAGTATTAGTAGTAGTGGTTGTAGTAAGTAATAGTAGTAGTATTATTAGTGGTAGTGGTAGTAGTAGTATTAGTGGTAGTGGTGGAGGTGGTAATAATAGTAGTATAGATAGAAGTAGTAGTAGTAGTAGTAGTAGTAGTAGTAGTAGTAGTAGTAGTAGTACTAGCAGCAGCAGCAAGTAGTAGTAGTAGTAGTAAATGTAGTGTAGTTAGTAGTAGTAGTAGTAGTAGTAGTATTATTAGTATTAGTAGTGTAGGTAGTAGTAGTAGTAGTAGTAGTAGTAGTATTAGTAGTGTAGGTAGTAGTAGTAGTAGTTGTAGTAGTAGTAGTAGTAGTAGTGTAGTTAGTAGTAGTAGTAGTAGTAGTAGTAGTATTATTAGTATTAGTAGTGTAGGTAGTAGTAGTAGTAGTAGTAGTTTTCCTTCACCTCTCCCACCCGGGAATGTTACAGTATATTTAGTATTGCAACACAACCCAGGTCCGAGGCTGCAGGAACAATAACAGAGGTGACAGATATGGAAACAGTAGATATTGGGACATCATATTTTTGCTTTTATTGCTATTATTCTTAGATGGTTTCAAAAGGAAATAAAGGACATAATGTGTGTAGTAGTGATAAAGTAGATTTAATTATGTATGTACAGTATGTAAACTTCTCTGTACAAATGGAATTAATTGTATTGTCCTTGATAATCAATAATTTATCTAATCACGATGGGATTCACAGACTGACAGAGCAAGGTCTGTGATCCCAGAATGTCCACTAAGTTTATCAAAATTGAAAACATAGTTTATTTAACCCAAGAGAATGATGGAGATGTCAATAAGCTTACTATGATGAGTTCCCCCAATGAGAAGAGTAAAGATTCTTCAAAGTTGATTATTTTATTGAAAACCCTTTGGCCACTAATTAGAAATTAATTCCCTATTTATTTGTTTTCCCTTTTTGAAATCTTTTTATATTTTTACTTTGCTATTGAATAAATTAATAATTTAAAATAAAAAATAAAAAAAACCACATGTACCTTGCACCTGATTTTGGATTACCACAGGTATGCATGATCCCAATACCTATGGGACACAATTATATAAAAAAATTAGGTTAAGAGGTTTTCAGATCTGAAAAAAAGATACTCATCTCTCCATGCAGAATATCAAGATTGTATGTTAATATTTCAGATCTTAAAGCTGTGAACATGTTGACAGTCTTCTCATGTTGAAATGTTCAATGTCATTTTATCAGTGTTTAAAATACCAAAATCCTGATTTAGTCTACTATCTTGATGACAGTGGCCATAGGCAGACAGAAACTGAGACAATAAAATCAGGGTATGCTGTGGAAAATTACACTAAGTTTTCTCTACTTCTCCTTTACCACCAAATTCAGCACATTTTTCAGAATTAAAAGCATTAACCAAGTCATGACTTATGTCAGATGAGAGGACAGTAAATATTCACAAAGAAAGTTCATATGCTTTTAGGGTAGTACATAATTTTGGGGATTCATGTAATAAAAAAAGACTTTATAACAGCAACAAACAACCAATATGTACATGTGAAAGTAGTTAAGGAGTTGCTAGTAGCTATACAATTATGACCTACTAGTGGCTGTTGCAATGCCAAACCCAATGCCAAACATGATAAAAATACTACTGTAAATCACCAATGACATATCACCAGAAATGCAGATGCTCAGAGAGAAAGCATAAGAGAAAATATACTGTATGCACTAGTGTGAATTATATATGTATAGAAAGTGAAAAAATATTAACCCAAATATAAAAAGCATAACTTTAAACAAAATAACTAAAAGACAAAATTCAAAGATTAATCAGGACATGGAAGGCTTTTGGCCAAGCATCAGAATCACTTTGGCCAAGCATCAAAATGGCCTGTCACCCCAAAATCACTCACAGATCTCTCATGTACTGACCTATACAGTTAGAGCATCCATGAGTAATCTGATTAAGACCTACTGGTATAGTAATATCTTCAAATAATTTTAAGACATATCCTATGTTTCCTGTATTGTCTGTTTGCAGAAAACAATCAGTGAGGAAGGATAAAACACTACCTTTATGTATTTCCTTTTTACAAATCCTAAAACCAAATTTATTTCAAGTTCCAGAGGATAGAATGATTCAGTGTGATTTGGTATGGGATAAAGGAGGTCATTCCGAGTTGATCGCTCGCAAGGCGATTTTAGCAGAGTTGCTCACGCTAAGCCGCCGCCTACTGGGAGTGAATCTTAGCATCTTAAAAATGCGATCGATGTATTCGCAATATTGCGATTACACACCTCGTAGCAGTTTCTGAGTAGCTTCAGACTTACTCGGCATCTGCGATCAGTTCAGTGCTTGTCGTTCCTGGTTTGACGTCACATACACTCCCAGCGTTCGCCCAGACACTCCTCCGTTTCTCCGGCCACTCCTGCGTTTTTTCCGGAAACGGTAGCGTTTTTTCCCACACGCCAATAAAACGGCCTGTTTCCGCCCAGTAACACCCATTTCCTGTCAATCACATTACGATCGCCAGACCGATGAAAAAGCCGTGAGTAAAATTCCTAAGTGCATAGCAAATTTACTTGGCGCAGTCGCAGTGCGAACATTGCGCATGCGCATTAAGCGGAAAATCGCTGCGATGCGAAGATTTTTACAGAGCGAACAACTTGGAATGAGGGCCAAAGTGTATGTCATTGCTAAGGCACAGGATTATTGCTGTAGGTATAGCATGCCTAATGTAATACCATATGTTCAAAGTACACATGTTTCAGGACTTCTTTTTAAACAAAATATGTCAGCTTCTTAGAATAAAACATCAGTTGCACACACCACACTCATAACTGTTAAATGGGAAAGTGAAACAAAATAATAGGACAGTAAAATGCAAACTAACCAAAGTATACAGTTAGCTTAGTTGGCAGTGACCGGAAGCTTTTCTATTAGTTCTACATTTTGAATTGCCACCAGGAGAAAATTAAAAACTTCTCTGTTTGAGATATTATTTATAAAACTAATCAAAGTTATAAATGCACCTGGAAATAAATTACTTTACTGTAAATGATATCATCTCAAGGAAAGGCAAAAGAAAATATGCATATCTGTGAAATTTACACAACCAATACCTGTGGAACGTTTTTGTCATATTCTGCAGGCTGGTGATTATATAATAGTCTGTAATTTCCTGAGATCAAGCTTACTGAAGGACCATTTCAAGTACTGATATGTACAAATACAGGTACTGCTGATTACTCATTCTGCTGTTAATGTAATGGAGCAGACAATGGAGATTAATGATACTCATTGCAAATAAGAAAATTCTCCCGAAACAGCTCAAACAAAAAAACAACCTTCAGAATACAGTTACTTCACTTCACAAGTAAAAGCATTAAGTACAGAAAGTGTTTCTTATTTCAGGCATATCCTGGCCACTTGACAATAGGAAAAAACAAAACATCAATAAAGAAGTTCCTCCGGTCATTGTAATAAAACTGGGCTATTTGATAGCTCAGTTAATGCTAATGAGAAATATATATTTAAGGAGTACTGTGAAGGTCTTCATGAACAGATATTTTAGTTGGCAGTGGCACTAGGCCAGACATGGGACTGTGGAAATACCTTATTGGATGGGACACTCTGATTATCATGTTCTATATTCTGATTGAGGGTTTTGAATATATAAGTGACTAATGATGATATGACTAATGATAAATATGACACACATGAGATACATAGTTTACCTGTGAGAATATATAGAAAAAGGGGGTAGGTAGGTGCACTGGTATGATCACCAGTTAATAAGTGAGACATTTGTTTATGAATTGGGGTAAATGCAAGATGAATATATTTCTTTGCAAATAATCATAGATACAAATATCCTCCCTGTGTATAGGACACAGGTCCTCATTAGAGTAATGTGGTGCTCCGAAGAGTTAGGACAAAAGTACACAGAATTAGAGACAAAATAAATCTCTCTCTCATGGGGCACTCTTCAACTAAATTGCTAAAACTTGACTTTTATGTATGGACTTACTTATAAACAAACACATATTTAACATATATAATATATACTGTACATAGGTTAAAAAAAATGTCTTTTCTACCAAGAACAGCCCTGTATAACCGAACCAAATATATGACTCATATTGCAGGATAAATGAAACAAAGTATCTAAATCGCTATATCGGTTATTTCCAGTAAAGAAAAATAAGAATTTACTCACCGGTAATTCTATTTCTCGTAGTCCATAGTGGATGCTGGGTACTCCGTAAGGACCATCGGGTATAGACGGGCTCCGCAGGAGACTGGGCACTCTTAAAAGAAAGATTAGGTACTATATCTGGTGTGCACTGGCTCCTCCCTCTATGCCCCTCCTCCAGACCCCAGTTAGGGAAACTGTGCCCGGAAGAGCTGACATTACTAGGAAAGGATTTGGAATCCAGGCTAAGACTCATACCAGCCACACCAATCACACCGTACAACTCGTGATAACTATACCCAGTTAACAGTATGAACAATAACTGAGCCTCTCTCAACAGATGGCTCATACAATAACCCTTTAGTTAAGCAATAACTATATACATGTATTGCAGAGAGTCCGCACTTGGGACGGGCTCCCAGCATCCACTACGGACTACGAGAAATAGAATTACCGGTGAGTAAATTCTTATTTTCTCTGACGTCCTAGTGGATGCTGGGTACTCCGTAAGGACCATGGGGATTATACCAAAGCTCCCAAACGGGCGGGAGAGTGCGGATGACAATGCAGCACCGAATGAGCAAACTCAAGGTCCTCCTCAGCCAGGGTATCAAACTTGTAGAATTTTGCAAAAGTGTTTGAACCCGACCAAGTGGCAGCTCGGCAAAGTTGTAAAGCCGAGACCCCTCGGGCAGCCGCCCAAGAAGAGCCCACCTTCCTCGTGGAATGGGCTTTTACTGATTTAGGATGCGGCAGTCCAGCCGCAGAATGTGCAAGCTGAATCATGCTACAGATCCAGCGAGCAATAGTCTGCTTTTAAGCAGGAGCACCCAGCTTGTTGGGTGCATGCAGGATAAATAGCGAGTCAGTTTTTCTGACTCTAGCCGTCCTGGAAACATAAAGTTTCAGGGCCCGGACTACGTCCAGCAACTTGGAATCCTCCAAGTCCCTAGTAGCCGCAGGCACCACAATAGGTTGGTTCAAATGAAACGATGATACCACCTTAGGGAGAAATTGGGGACGAGTCCTCCATTCTGCCCTTTCCATATGGAAGATCAGATATGGGCTTTTACATGACAAAGCCGCCAATTCTGACACACGCCTAGTCCAAGCTAAGGCCAAAAGCATGACCACTTTCCACGTGAGATATTTTAGCTCCACGGTCTTAAGTGGCTCAAACCAGTGGGATTTTAGGAATCCAACACACGTTAAGATCCCAAGGTGCCACTGGAGGCACAAAAGGGGCTGAATATGCAGCACCCCTGTAACAACGTCCGAACTTCAGGCAGTGAAGCCTGTTCTTTTTGAGAGAAAAAGGGATAGGGCCGAAATCTTGGCCTTTATGGATCCTAATTTTAGGCCCATAGTCACTCCTGACTGTAGGAAGTGCAGGAATCGACCCCCCTGGAATTCCTCTGTAGGGCCTTCCCGGCCACACACCAAGCAACCTTTTTTCGCCATATACAGTGAAAAAGTCTTGCTGTCACGTCTTTCCTAGCCTTTATCAGCGTAGGAATAACTGCATCCGGACTGCCCTTTTCCGCTAGGATCCGGCGTTCAACCGCCATGCCGTCCAACGCAGCCGCGGTAAGTCTTGGATCAGACAGGGTCCCTGTTGCAACATGTCCTGACTGAGAGGCAGAGGCCATGGGTCCTCTGAGAGCATTTCTTGCAGTTCCGGGTACCGAGTCCTTCTTGGCCAATCCGGAGCAAAGAATATTGTTCACACTCCTCCGTTTATTACAATTCTCAGCCCTTGGGTCTGAGAGGAAGAGGAGGGAATATATAGACCGACTGGAACACCCACGGTGTTACTAGTGCAACCACAGCTATCGCCTGAGAGTCCCTTGACCCAGCGTAAAACCTTTTTTATCTTTTTATTGAGGTGGGACGCCATGTAGTCCACCTGAGGCAGTTTCCATCAATTTGCAAAACTGCATGAAGACTTCCTGATGAAGTCACCACTTTCCCGGGTGGAGGTCGTGTCCTCTCCCGGAATGAACACTGCTGACAGTGCGCTTACTTGATTCTCCGCCCAGCGAAGAATTCTGGTGGCTTCTACCCTCCCCACCCTGCTCCTTGTGCCGCCCTGGTGGTTTACATGATCCCCTGCGGTCTGACTGGATCAGAACCGGTTGGTCGTGAAGCAGGAACTCCGCTTGACTTAGGGCGTTGTATATGGCCCTTAGTTCCAGGATATTGATGTGAAGGCAAGTCTGTTGGCTTGACCACAAACCTTGGAATTTTCTTCCCTGTGTAACTGCCCCCCACCCTCGGAGGCTTGCATCCGTGGTCACCAGGACCCAGTCCTGAATGCCGAATCTGCGGCCCTCGAGAAGGTGAGCACTCCGCAGCCACCACAGGAGAGACACCCTGGCCCTGGGGGATAGGGTGATTAACCGATGCATCTGAAGATGTGATCCGGACCACTTGTCCAGTAAGTTCCATTGTCCTTGCATGGAACCAGCCGAAGGGGATGGCCTCGTATGATGCCATCATCCTTCCCAGGACTCGAGTGCAGTGATGCACTGACACCTGTTTTGGTTTTCAATAGATTCCTGACCAGTGTCATGAGCTCCTGAGCTCTCTCTATTGGGAGATAAACCCTCTTCTGGTCTGTGTCTAGGATCATGCCTAGGCGAGGCAGATGAGCTGTAGGAACCAACTGCGACTTCGGAATATATAGAATCCAGTCGTGTTGCCATTTCACTTCCAGAGAAGGTGATACTCTGTCCAGCAACTGCTCTCTTGATCTCGCTTTTATGAGGAGATCATCCAAGTATGTGATAATAGTGACACCTTGCTTCCGCAGGAGCACCATCATATCCGCCATTACCTTGGTGAAATTGGTAATGACAATCCCGTGCCGCAATTCTGAGGTACGCCTGATGAGGTGGATAAATGGGGACACGAAGGTATGCATCCCTTATGTCCCGATTCATTTCAGGCTTTCAATGACCACTCTTAGCGATTCCATCTTGAACCTGAACCTTTTCAGGTATATGTTCAGGGATTTTAATTCAATATGGGTCTAACCGAACCGTCTGGTTTCGGGATTATAACCTGGTCGAATAATAACACCCTCTTGTTGAAGGAGGAGACCCTTGACCACCACCTGTTGAAGATACAATTTACGAATTGCAGTTAACACTGGCTCCCTCTCTTGGGGGGAAGCCCGCCGGGTCCTCGGTGAGGGGGCATCTTCTCACAGTCCAGTCTGTATCCCTGCGATACAATTTCTATTGCCCAGGGATCTAACAGGGAGTGAACCCACTTGTGGCTGAACTTACGAAGGCGTGTCCCCACCGGGCCTAGCTCCGCCTGTAGAGCCCCAGCGACATGCAGTGGATTTTTGTAGAGGCCGGGGAGGACTTCTGTTCCTGGGGACTAGCTGTGTTGTACAGCTTCTTTCCTCTGCCCCCGGCTCTGACAAGAAAGGACGCACCTCAGACTTTCTTGTTTCTTTATTCAAAAAGCTGCATTTAATAATGTCGTGCTTTCCTAGGCTGTGCAGGAATATAAGGCAAAATATCAGAATTACCAGCTATAGCTGTGGAGACCAGGCCCGAGAACCTTTCTCCACACAATCCTCAGCCTTCCATATGCCTCTTAAGTCGGCATCATCTGTCCAATGTATATTCTACAGGACACGTCAAGCAGAAATCGACATAGCTTTTGTCTCTAGGACCCAGTATACTCATGTCCCTTTGGGCATGCTTTATAATTATATATCTATCACTTAAGACAGCATCTTAAAATATTTATATGCATACTAGGGTCTCAATCTCTGCTGATAAGGTACCTGTCCACGCTGCCACAGCGCTATAAACCCATGCCGACACAATCGCCGGTCTGGGTAGTATACTAGAATGTGCACACTATCTGCAGGATCCCTGAGAATAGCTAGTGCAAACAGGACACCCAAGGGGAAGATTCTCAACACATCCTGGCCCTAGTGGGGAAAGTATACAGCCTGAGAATTCTCTTGTGGGAAGCTGCCGTCTCTTGTCTGGAGATTCCCGCTCTTTTTACTCATGAGAAGAGGGAAATTTACCTCAGCATTCTTCCCCTTAACATGTGTACTCTCGTGTCAGGGACAGATGAGTCATCAGTGATATGCAAATCATCTTTTATTCCAATAATCATATATTGAATATCTTTTAGCCCTCTTGGCTGTGACTTTGCATTATCGTAGTCGACAGTGGAGTTAAACTCCGTGTCGATACTTTGTTATTTTGAATAGTGAGCATAGAGAGACACTGAAGGACTCTGTGACATAGGGACAGACCAGGGTAGATTTCCTTTCTGTTCCCTAACCTTTTGTGCAATAATTTTACCTCAGCACTTACACATATCTAAACAGGTGTCGGCGTTGTTGACGGAGACACCCTCCCACACACTTATCCGCTCTATCACCTCCTAAGAGGAGCCTTTTACCTCATACATGTCGACACACGCGTACCGACACACCACACACACAGGGGATGCTCTATTTGAAGACAGTTCCCCCATCAGGCCCTTTGGAGAGACAGAGAGAGAGTATGCCAGCACACACCACAGCGCTATATAATACAGGGATGTACACTATACTGAGTGATATTTCCCCAATAGCAGCTTATATACACAGTTTTGCGCCTAAATTTATGTGCCCCCCCTCTCTTTTTTACCCTTTGTGTACCAGGATACTGCAGGGGAGAGCCTGGGGAGCTTCCTTCCAGCTGAGCTGTGAAGAGAAAATGGCGCCGGTGTGCTGAGGAAGAAGGCCCGGCCCCCTCAGCGGCGGGCTTCTGTCCTTTTATGTACTTTAATGGTGGGGGTTAATGCACATATACAGTTTATCAGACTGTATTATGTGCTTTTCGACAAGTAAGGTAATCTAATTGCTGCCCAGGGTGCCCCCCCCCCAGCGCCCTGCACCCATCAGTGACCGGAGTGTGTGGTGTGCTAAGGGAGCAATGGCGCACAGCTGCAGTGCTGTGCGCTACCTTAATGAAGACCGGAGTCTTCAGCCGCCGATTTTCAACTTCTCTTCGTTCTTCTGGCTCTGCAAGGGGGACGGCGGCGCGGCTCTGGGACCGGACGACCGAGGACTGGGCCTGTGTTTGATCCCTCTGGAGCTAATGGTGTCCAGTAGCCTTAGAAGCCCAAGCTAGCTGCAAGCAGGTAGGTTCGCTTCTCTCCCCTCAGTCCCACGTAGCAGTGAGTCTGTTGCCAGCAGATCTCACTGAAAATAAAAAACCTTTTCTAGGAAGCTCAGGAGAGCCCCTAGGGTGCATACAGCTCTGGCCGGGCACAGATACTAACTGGGGTCTGGAGGAGAGGCATAGAGGGAGGAGCCAGTGCACACCAGATATAGTAACTAATCTTTCTTTTAAGAGTGCCCAGTCTCCTGCGGAGCCCGTCTATACCCGATGGTCCTTACGGAGTACCCAGCATCCACTAGGACGTCAGAGAAATGACATTGTCATATGCTCATTCAAAATCATCTATAGTACCAAGTATTCATAAATAATTTCTGAGATAATTGTTAATGCAAATCTCAAGATAGAGCAATATGTACATCAGATTCTCTGTATAACGCCCTTAAATCACATTCTCCCAGTTCCTTGTCAGAAGGATGGGATTTTGTATCATAAACATATTTTTCATGTAGACAGGTGGCAACACAATGATTAAATCTACAGGTAAGTCTCTATAATATCTTGCCACCATAGTGATACTCTTATTGTTATTATCCAAACCAAACCAATATAGCTGCAATGCAGAAATTTACCCTAGGTAAATATAAATCGTCTACCATAATTATCCACCATATATGTTTGTATCTAATCATATTATATATATATATATATATATATATATATATATACTGCACTGTTGGGTCCTGCACTGCTCATCCCCGCTGGGTATTTGCTCCGGTGCCCTCCTTTAGCAATGGTAGCTCAATATATGCACGGTAGAAGGCGGCACTCGGAGACTTTCATCTATTCAAAAAAGCGTGCTTTAATCAACGTTTCGGGAGACGTGCTCCCTTCCTCAGGACACAGCAAACAAGTGTACAAACTGTGCAAAACAACATTTAAATAGCCTACCAGCCCCTGGCTCGCCCGTTCCCGCCGCAGGCAGCAGCGTCCCGTTCCACGGCGCCCGCACTTTCGGGTTCAGATGACTCCGCCCCTTGGCAGGGACGTCCTTCCGTGGACGGGCAATGCCGCTGCTGCCGGGGTAAACACAGGAAGTGACAGCACGTTACCATGGGGATGTAACTACACAATAACAACACATATTAGGCATATTGACGTGACATGTAAAATGTGACCACATACTGCGGAAATGAGTGTTTTAAACATTAAACAAACCCCAAAGTGCACATTAAGACACACACTGCATAAAGCAAGAGTGTGATGACAAACATGAAAACCATATCTAAAATTCATTTTTTTTTATAAATATGTAAGAAATGCATGATATTCATTCAAGGCATATCCCCTCTTCTGTTAAATATACTGCTTTATTCAATTTAATAATTTGATAATTTAATAATGATCTAACCCGTAATGGGACACTGGTTAAAATCACACAAAACATTGGTGACGGACATCACATATACCTAACACCAAATATGCGTGCCAATATTTTTCAGATTTTTACATATCAATACAGAGTGGCCTATTCCTATACTGCGGTTGCACATACCGCCTGGCTCAAAAGGGCCACTGCCTATGGATGGAGTATTAGCCTCACCTCCTGACTTTAAAGAAAACAATTAAGGCTCAAGTATTGATACAAGCCCCGCGGGTGGATCATGTCCAATTTATGGATCCACCTTGCCTCAAGTTGTAACAATTTATTGGCACGGTTACCTCCCCGCAATGAATCTGGGACCTGATCCACGATTTTGTACCGTACCAATGCCATACTGTGGCGCATCTGTGCAAAGTGACGCGCCACTGGTTGGTCACTTTTGCCCGCTGTTAATGCCGCCCTGATGGTGGATCGGTGTTGGGCCATCCTTTCTTTAAACATGCACTGTGTTTTTCCCACTTTGTATAAACTACATGGGCAAATCAGCACATAAATGACAAACACTGAACTACATGTGAGTGCTCATTGAATCCTGATCTTTCTTCCTGTGTGGGGATGCGTGATGGCGGAGTCATCTGAACCCGGAAGTGCAGGCGCCGTGGAACAGGACGCCGCTGCCTGCGGTGGGAAAGGGCTTGACAGGGGCTGGTAAGCTGTTTAAATGTTGTTTTGCACAGTTTGTACACTTGTTTGCTGTGTCCTGAGGAAGGGAGCACGTCTCCCGAAACGTTGATTAAAACACGCTTTTTTGAATAGATGAAAGTCTCCGAGTGCCGCCTTCTACCGTGCATATATTGAGCTACCATTGCTAAAGGAGGGCACTGGAGCAAATACCCAGCGGGGAGGAGGAGTGCCGGACCCAACAGTGCAGTATATTTGGGGGACAGGGAGTTGCTATCTCCAGATCCCACCAGGTCTGTGGCTCCCTCATACTGGTTTATTGGAACCACTCACCTGGATACTGGCGCAGCAAGTAAACACGGGAGCACTGGACACTTGCACTTTGCACTTTTTTCCTTTTTTTCTTTTCATTTGTTTTTTCTTGGTATATCCCAGTGACAGCCTCCCATTTGTCTGGTATACATATTAGGTGTATATACACTGGAGCGAACATTCTGACTCTCCCATATAACAACATGGCCACGTCGGAACTGGACCCTGGTGATGCTCAAGCCTATTTGCTACAATGTGACAATTATGATGTATTAAGTTTTTCAGACATTGAGGCCGAAAGTATCTTGTTAAAGGAGCCAGCCTTTGAAGAAAACTTGACCTCCTCAAATGAGGAGTTATTCCGTGAGCGGTTTAAATTACGCAAAAGAGAAGTAGACTTCATGTATCACGGGCGCACTCTTTCAGATTATTACAGAAACAAGCAGATTCCGAGGGGGTTCCGGGTCCAGAACACCCCGACCATCGGGAGGCACAATGCCAGTTTCTGTAGACGGTGGATCTCGGTCCTTAATAAATGCGCCATGGACCTCATGCTCCTGGTTGGTATAAGTTCACATGGTCGACCATGTTATGGTCGACAGTCATTAGGTCGACCACTATTGGTCGACGTTGACATGGTCGACATGGACACATGGTCGACACATGAAAATAAAACACACAATGTCGTGACCACACACCGGCGCTACTAATTTCACCAAACAGAGATAAATCTTCTTAATAGCTTACTTTTTTCAGTAATAAAGTAAACCACTTGTTGTCATAAATTCATTTCAAGGAAGACACATGTCTGTAAAAGTGAAACATACACAACATAGTGCAACCAGTTTTGATGGTAAATGGAAGGACTATTTTATTTGTTCAACTCACAAAAGTGCGGATTAAACTTGCATATCATCCATCAGGCAATATTATTTCTCAGCTCCCATGGAAACTTCAATATAATGTTGAAAGTCGTCCACTAGATGGCATGGGACACCCAGAGCCGCACATGTGCTGGGGACTTAAAATAATGTAGATATGGTGCAGTATATCTAACCATATAACAATTTTATTTTAAAAATAACACACTTACAAAAAAATGTAGGTTTAAAAACATGTATCACCAATTGATGATTGATACCAGATTCCAGAGTCCAAACAGATTCAGCTTGTAATATCTTGAACAGGGCTCCGGAACGGCAGGACCTCGTGCTTAAGCGCGCTTTCGGTCTCAAAGGACCTTCCTCAGAAGCATGAGATTGTCCTGATCTGTGAGTCTTTAAATACCCTCTTAATTAATCTCCTCCACCTGGGGACGATCGTAATCCTGACGCGTGAGAGCTTCTTTTGCGGAAGTACGTCACCGGAAGTGACGTTTGCGTTCCACCGATGTCTTAGTTCTTCCTGTTTGCGTTCCAAACTACGGTTTTTTGGTTTTTTGGTTTTCAGCAGGTAAACAAGTTTTCGGAGAGATTTTAAAGTCCATATTTACATCATTGGGGATATGGTTATGAAGAGACGACATGGAACAAAATAAAAACATGTGTAAAAAGACTAAAAATACATACAATAAAAATAGGCTAAATTCTAAGATCAAGATTCTAAAAACCATTTGAGCTCAAAATCGGAGTTGAGACCATTGGGGATTAAGGAGCCAAGTTTATAGATCCAACGCATCTCAGCTTTAGCTAAGGGGACCTCAATATCTTTATCTCGCCATGTTGGGTTAATTAATTGGATGCCCCAAAAAGATTTAATTCCACATAACTTGCCCCCATGTACATTTTTAAAATGGGAGGACAAGGCATGGGTCTCCAAACCTCTTTTTATATTATATAAATGTTCCCCTAGCCTTGTTTTTAGACATCTTGTTGTTTTCCCTATGTATAGCAGGGAGCATTGGCATTCTATGGCATATATGACATTTTTGGAATTACAGGTGATAAATTCCTTTATGTCATATTTTGTCCCATTCACAGAAAATTCTTTTAATTTATTTGTGCCTTTTGTTGCTCTACACATATTACATGTGGTACATCGATGAAAACCCAAGGTGCGGATACTGCTCCTTTTATTATTTTCAATGGAGCTATGTACCAATTTATCTTTCAAGGATTTTGATTTCTTATAGATAAATGCAGGTTTTATTGGTAGACAGGGGCCAATGACGGGGTCTTTTTTAATCACATTCCAGTGTCTTTTGAAGACCTTTTCAATTTCCTTGTGTTGGCTATTAAAATTACAGACAAATGACCACTGATAGGTGTCATCTTTATTGGTTGATTGTTTTTTACCAATAAGATCCTGCCTATCAATAGTGTTTACTTTTTCTTGTGCTTTAGTGAGATGTTCTAAGCTGTAGCCTTTTTGTAAAAAGCGATTTGTCATTTCGGCAGATATAGTATTACATACTTCAGAGTCTGTACAATTTCGCTTTACTCGTATATATTGACTATATGGTATACTGTCTAGCCAATTGGTGTGATGTTGGCTGTTAATACCAATATAACTATTAGAATCGGTAGGTTTTCTGTATAATTTGGTTTGTATTGATTGATCTTTTATATAAATACACAAATCTAAAAAGATTAATTCTTCGTTACTAATATTGGTTGTTAATTTGATATTAAATTCATTCGTATTTAATGTGGTGCAAAAGGAATCAAGTTCCTCTCTACTACCATTCCAAAAGAAAAGCAGATCATCAATGTATCTGCGCCAGAGCACCAAATTCGCTCCCAGCACGTCACCACGCCAGACGGCGAGGTCCTCCCAGTACGCCATAAAGAGGTTGGCGTAGCTGGGAGCGAACTTGGTGCCCATAGCTGTGCCAACACGTTGCAGGAAAATGGTCGACACATGAAAAGGTCGACATGAGTTTTTTTAACTTTTTTCTTTTGGGGAACTTTTCCATACTTTACGAACCACGTGGACTACGATTGGAATGGTAATCTGTGCAGAGCGAAGCGGTAGCGGAGCGAAGGCACCATGCCCGAAGCATGGCGAGCAAAGCGAGCCATGCGAGGGGACGCGGTGCACTAATTGGGGTTCCCAGTCACTTTACGCAAAAAATTACACCAAAAAAGTAAAAAAACTCATGTCGACCTTTTCATGTGTCGACCTTTAATGTGTCGACCATTTCCTTTGTCGACCATGTGTACATGTTGACCGTGTCAATGTCGACCAATAGTGGTCGACCTAATGATTGTCGACCATAACATGGTCGACCATTCATACCGGTACCCTCCTGGTTATAGAGGAATCCACCTGTGAGGTCAATGTGACTAGAGAGAAGCTACGTAATTTTGAGGAACAGCACTTGCAAACGCTCACTGATGATATAATGACCAACTGGTTGGATAAACTTAAAAACCAGGTGGAGACTTATAGGCTTGAGCTGCTGAAATGCAAAAAGGACAAATTATATAAAGTTCAAGCAGCACCGAGTGTACACCTGGCTCTCCAAACCGGCGGGGGCACCAGCCAGAGGGAATACCATGAGGTCCTTTAAACGGAGGACACAGCGACAACAATACAGCACATCTGCTAGTGAAATGGAGGAAACAGCATTTTCTGATTCTGCAGTCTCTACTCAGGGTGTTCCTTTAGGGGCAGTGACCCGAGCCCCGGCATCTGGAAAAAGAAGAAACCTTCCAGACGGGGGGGGGCCAGTCCAGGCAGCAGGCGGGGAGGAAGACCTCCCAGGGCGCCACGGACTTGATCTTTAATTTATCACGGACTACCCTGACAGAGGCTGAACTGGCCGTCCTCAGTAGAGGTTTGTCTTATGTCCCTACTAAAACCCCGGACACTTTTCAATGGAAGGTTGAAGCGTTTAAATTAAATAGGACTTTGAAACTCAAGGAACACTTTGGGTAAAACACAGATCATACACAGAGGGGGGTCTCCATTCCTCAAGTAAAACGGTTAACCTCTGGTTCCAAGTTTGATCCTGTCTCGCACAACGCCTCGATCAAGACATTTACACGGATGCTGGAACACTTGCAAGATCATCAGCCCCCCCCCAGGTTCACAGAAATATGTTCCGTGAGGAATACAGCGCCCTGAAGGATCTAAGTGTCAGACAAAACATCAATATAAGGGGCGCGGACAAAGGTGGAGCGATTGTTATTCTAGATACCAGTGATTACATCGCGGATTGTGATCGGTTGTTAGCAGATTGTCTTACTTATAGAGTATTGGATGGGGATCCAACTGCCAAATGTAAGATGGAATTAGATCATATGTTAACACAGGCTAGGACAGGGGGCTTAATTACAAATTAAATTTAGAACAGATTGGTGTGCCCATACCCGGTAGTCCCTGTCTTCTATTCAATCCCCAAGATTCACAAAGATCCGCAGCACCCCCCTGGCCGGCCTATCATCTCGGCCAGGGGGTCGCTGTGTGAATCTATTGCAGTTTATTTGGATTTTTTCCTACAACCATGCATCCAAGCCACCTTCTCTCATTTAAAAGATTCCAGTATGCTGTTGAGACAATTCGCACAGTTGGGGCCACTACAGGTAGGCACGGTGCTAGCCACACTCGATGTAACAAGCCTTTACACTTGTATACTGCACCGAGCTGGGCTGGCAGCCGTGAGACATCTCATAATGAATAATCCTTTATATGAGGGCCCCGACGTTGATTTGTTTATCAGCCTTTTGGAATATACGTTAACTCACAATTATTTTCTTTTTAACGGCAAGTTCTACATACAGAACAGCGGCTGTGCAATGGGGTCGGGGGTGGCCCCATCGCTGGCCAATGCCTATATGTGGGAAGTGGAGCGACAGGTGTTTTTTGAAGACAAAGAGATAGCTGGTCAGATTAAGCTATACAATCGGTACATAGATGACCTCCTGCTTTTCTGGATTGGCAAAGAGGAGGTTTTGTCTAGGTTGGTTGAAACACATAACCGGTCCATATGTTCAGTCAAATTTACCCTTAACAATCATTTGTCTGAAATCTGCTTTTGGACATTAAAATCATGTTGCGAGAGGGACAGATTCAGACGACAGTGTATACCAAGCCGACTGACCGCAATACGCTGCTTAGACATGATAGTTTCCATCCGCCCATATTAATTCAAGGTTTACCTTATTCCCAGTACCTCCGGGTGTACAGAATCACCAGTGCCCCTGAGGATCTGGAAGTGCAACTCGAAGCCATGACTGAAAAGTTTCTACAAAGGGGGTATCCCCCTGGGTTATTGAAAAAGGCATGTGCAAGAGCTAGATAGAAGAACAGACAGGAGCTACTCCAGGTGAAGATACGCACAGACCAGTCTACTAAGGTGGCTTGGGTCAATCAATTTAATACTGCCAGTAAGACAACTTGTAAAAAAGTTAAACAAATGTAGCCCATTATAACCTCTGATCCCAATTTACAAGTGTTAAAAAATAGCAGAATCATGCCGTGCGCAAATATAAAAGATCTAACATCCATCCATGACCTCTTCATATCTAACAACTTCATTCTGCTGGCTATAACAGAAACCTGGCTCACACAATCTGACACAGCCTCCCCTGCAGAACTGGCACATAGTGGTCTCCACTTTACACACACCTCCAGGTCTGGTAACCATAAAGGAGGAGGAGTTGAACTTTAACTTTCCCAATCTTTTGCATACACTGTTCTACCACAGGTTCCATCACTCACATTTACATCATTTGAAGTACATTCCCTTATGGTTTACTCTCTTTTCTCTCTGCATGTTGCAGCTTTCTATCACCCACCTGGGCATCCCAAACAATTTATGGAAGATTTTTCTGCCTGGCTACCTCACTTCCTATCCTCTGACATCTCCACCATTATCATGGGTGATTTCAATATTGCTATTGATTGTCCAAAATCTGCTGCTCGTGCCTACAAACTACTCTCTCTATCCTCCTCTCTTGGCCTCTCCAATGGACTGACTCCTCTACTTATCAGGAGGGCCACTGCCTTGAACTATTATTCACCAGACTATGCTCTGTCTCTGAACTCACTAAAACTCCTTTTCCCTTCTCAGATCACAACCTTATCACCTGCATACTCTTCTCCGTTAATTCAAACTCTGTGTTGCTGAAGTCCTCCAATCCACCTCAAACCCACAGAAATATTAACACAATTAATCTTCAAGAACTGTCCACTTCACTCCAACAAATGCTTTCACCTATTTATGCTTTCATCTCTCCTGAGATGGCTGTATCACACCTGAACAAGACTCTAGAACTAGCCCTGCCTCTCTACTACCTCTCCTCTTGATCCTTTACCATCACAAATAAGTAAAGCTCTGTCTTTGGTGCTCATCCCTACCTTAAATAACATCTGTAATCTCTATCTCTCTCTACTGGTATTTTTCCTTCACTATTCAAGCATGCAGTGATTACTCCCATTTTGAATAAACAAAATTCTGACCCTAATGCTCTCTCAAACTACCGCCCTATGTTTTAGCTCCCTTGTCTTTCTAAGCTACTTGAGAAACATACCTACACTCGACTCACACACTTTCTTAACTCACACACTTTATAGGACCCACTTCAGTCAGGCTTCCTTTAATAACACTCCACAGAGACAGCACTGACTAAAGTGTTTAATGATTTGGTCACTACGAAGTCTAAAGGCCATTACTCACTACTTATTCTTCTAGAGCTATCTGCTGCATTTGACATTGTTGACCACTCTCTTCTCATACAAACACTAGAATTCCTAGGTCTTCAGGACACAGCCCTTTCTTGGTTCCTAACCTACCTATCTAATCACTCCTTCAGTGTTTGCTTCTCTGAATCTACCTCAACTTTGCTACCTCTTTCAGTTGGAGTATCGCAAGGCTCAGTCTTGGGTCCTCTGCTTTTATCTATCTATACCTCATCTCTTGGTAAACTAATCAGCTCTTTTGGATTTCAGTATCATCTGTAGTCAGATGATTCTCAAATCTACCTATTGTCCCCTGATTTGTCCCTATCTGTACTGGACCGTGTAACTGAATGCCTTTCTGCCATTTCATCTTGGATGACATCTCACCACCTTAAAATTAATATTTCAAAGACAGCGTTAATTATATTTCCACCGGCCAATAGTAGGTACCAACCTGATATCTCTAACACGGTTGAAAACTCGACAATCTACCCTACCCCACAAGCTCACTACCTAGGTGTCATCCTTGACTCTGATCTGTCCTTTGTTCCCCACATGCATCTAAAAAACATATCCAAAATACGACCATAGCTTACACAAGACACTGCTAAAACTCTAATCCACGCTCTCATTATCTCCCCCATTGATTATTGCAATAATCTCCTAACTGGTCTTCCCAAAAAGAGACTCTCACCACTACAATCCATTCTGAATGCAGCGGCGAGGCTTATCTTCCTCTCTTGATGTCCATCGTCTGCATATCCACTCTGTCAGTCCTTCCATTGGTTACCTGGATTCTACCGTATTCAATATAAAATACTTTTACTCACACACAAGGTCATTAACCAAACTACAAAAACGTTTATCTCAAAACATCTCCCAAACCGACCTCTTTGCTCTTCACAAGACCTGCATCTCTCATCTACACTCATTACTCGCTCCCACTTGCAGGACTTTCATCGGGTTGCACCCACTCTGTGGAATGCCCTACCATGCACAATAAGACTCTCCTCTAGTCTCCAAACCTTCAAGCGTTCCACACATATCCTCACATGTCTTCTCATTCTTCACTTTCCCTTCCTCTCGACCAAGGTTCATTATTGCTGTATGACCATATCATACTGCCCACCAAGAACCTTTGCAATCTGGCAGACAACTATGCACCTATCCTTGTGTATACATGCCTATTTCCTTAAAAAGTTGTAAGCTTGCTAGCAGGGCCTTCCTACCTCTACGAATGTTTGTTATTACTAGAGATGAGCGGGTTCGGTTCACCTATTTTACATGGTTCCGAGGCAGACTCGGATCTTCCCGCCTTGCTCGGTTAACCCGAGCGTGCCCGAACGTCATCATCCCGCTGTCGTATTCTCGCGAGATTCGTATTCTATATAAGGAGCCTCGCGTCGCTGCCATTTTCATTCGTGCATTGGAGATGATAGGAAAAGGATGTGCAGCGTTCTCTCAGTTGTGTTCAGTGTGCTGCAAATATCTGTGCTCAGTGTGCTGCAAATATCTGTGCTCAGTGTGCTTGCAAATATCTGTGCTCAGTGTGCTGAAAATATCTACGTTCTCTGCCTGAAATACGCTCCATATCTGTGCTCTGTGTGCTGCAAATATCTGTGCTCAGTGTGCTTAATTTTGGGGACTGGGGACCACCAGTATTATATAGTAGGAGGACAGTGCAGAGTTTTGCTGACCAGTGACCACCAGTTTTATACGTTCTCTGTATGAAAAATGCTCCATATCTGTGCTGCATTGTAGTATAAAGTAGGAGTACAGTGCAGAAATTTTCTGACCAGTGACCACCAGTATTATATCAGTACGGTACAGTAGTCCACTGCTTTACCTACCACTGTGTCGTCAAGTATACTATCCATCCATACCTGTGGTGCATTTTAGTTGTGCACAGTATATAAAGTAGGAGTACAGTGCATAATTTTGCTGACCACCAGTATATAATATATAGCAGTACGGTAAAGTAGTCCACTGTTCTACCTACCTCTGGGTTATCAAGTATACTATACATCCATACCTGTGGTGCATTTTAGTTGTGCGCAGTATATATAGTAGGAGCACAGTGCATAATTTTGCTGACCATCAGTATATAATATATAGCAGTACGGTACAGTAGTCCACTGCTCTACCTACCTCTGTGTCGTCAAGTATACTATCCATCCATACCTGTGGTGCATTTTAGTTGTGCGCAGTATATATAATAGGAGTGCAGTGCATAATTTTGCTGACCACCAGTATATAATAAATAGCAGTACGGTACAGTAGTCCACTGCTCTACCTACCTCTGTGTCATCAAGTATACTATCTATCCATACCTGTGGTGCATTTTAGTTGTGCGCAGTATATATAGTAGTAGTACAGTGCATAATTTTACTGACCACCAGTATATAATATATAGCAGCACGGTACAGTAGGCCACTGCTTTACCTACCTCTGTGTCATCAAGTGTACTATCCATCCATACCTGTGGTGCATTTTAGTTGTGGGCAGTATATATAGTAGGAGTACAGGGCATAATTTTGCTGAATACCAGTATATAATATATAGCAGTATGGTACAGTAGGCCACTGCTCTACCGACCTCTGTGTCGTCAAGTATACTATCCATCCATACCTGTGGTGCATTTTAGTTGTGCACAGTTTATATAGTAGGAGAACAGTGCATAATTTTTCTGACCACCAGTATATAATATATAGCAGTACGGTACAGTAGGCCACTGCTCTACCTACCTCTGTGTCGTCAAGTATACTATCCATCCATACCTGTGGTGCATTATAGTTGTGCACGGTATATATAGTAGGAGGACAGTGCAGAATTTTGCTGACCACCAGTATATAATATATAGCAGTACGGTACAGTAGGCCACTGCTCTACCTACCTCTGTGTCGTCAAGTACACTATCCATCCATACCTGTGGTGCATTTTAGTTGTGCGCAGTATATATAGTAGGAGTACAGTGCATGATTTTGCTGACCACCAGTATATAATATATAGCAGTACGGTACAGTAGGCTACTGCTCTACCTACCTCTGTGTCGTCAAGTATACATCCATACCTGTGGTGCATTTTAGTTGTGCGCAGTATTTATAGTAGGAGGACAGTGCATAGGCTGACCACCAGTATATAATATATAGCAGTATGGTACAGTAGGCCATTGCTATTGATATATTACTGGCATATAATTCCACACATTAAAAAATGGAGAACAAAAATGTGGAGGGTAAAATAGGGAAAGATCAAGATCCACTTCCACCTCGTGCTGAAGCTGCTGCCACTAGTCATGGCCGAGACGATGAAATGCCATCAACATAGTCTGCCAAGGCCGATGCCCAATGTCACAGTAGAGAGCATGTAAAATCCAAAAAACAAAAGTTCAGTAAAATGACCCAAAAATCAAAATTAAAAGCGTCTGATGAGAAGCGTAAACTTGCCAATATGCCATTTACGACACGGAGTGGCAAGGAATGGCTGAGGCCCTGTTCTATGTTCATGGCTAGTGGTTCAGCTTCACATGAGGATGGAAGCACTCATCCTCTCGCTAGAAAAATGAAAAGACTTAAGCTGGCAAAAGCACAGCAAAGAACTGTGCGTTCTTCTAAATCACAAATCCCCAAGGAGAGTCCAATTGTGTCGGTTGCGATGCCTGACCTTCCCAACACTGGACGGGAAGAGGTGGCACGTTCCACCATTTGCACGCCCCCTGCAGGTGCTGGAAGGAGCACCCGCAGTCCAGTTCCTGATAGTCAAATTGAAGATGTCACTGTTGAAGTACACCAGGATGAGGATATGGGTGTTGCTGGCGCTGAGGAAATTGACAAGGAGGATTCTGATGGTGAGGTGGTTTGTTTAAGTCATCCGGGGAGACACCTGTTGTCCGTGGGACGAATATGGTAATTGACATGCCTGGTCAAATGACAAAAAAAATCACCTCTTCGGTGTGGAATTATTTTAACAGAAATGCGGACAACAGGTGTCAAGCGTGTGTTGCCTTTGTCA
Source organism: Pseudophryne corroboree (assembly GCF_028390025.1). Taxonomy (NCBI): domain Eukaryota; kingdom Metazoa; phylum Chordata; class Amphibia; order Anura; family Myobatrachidae; genus Pseudophryne; species Pseudophryne corroboree. The sequence goes on from NW_026970574.1 coordinate 83,195, forward strand.
AGCTGTAATAAGTAGGGGTAAGGTCGTTAACCACCTAGGAACATCCTCCCTTATACGTCACCTGGAGCGCATTCATCAGAAGTCATTGACAAGTTCAAAAACTTTGGGTGACAGCGCAAGCAGTCCACTGACAACTAAATCCCTTCCTCTTGTAACCAAGCTCCTGCAAACCACACCACCAACTCCCTCAGTGTCAATTTCCTCCTTACACTGGAAAGCCAATAGTCATGCAGGCCATGTCACTGGCAAGTCTGACGAGTCCTCTCCTGCCTGGGATTCCTCCGATGCATCCTTGAGTGTAACGCCTACTACTGCTGGTGATGCTGTTGTTGCTGCTGGCAGGAAGATGAAATATCACAGCAGTCATCCTGCTGCAAAGCAGATAACTCATGTCTTGGCAGCTTCGGTGGTGTTAAACGTGTGTCCGGTATCCAGCGTTAATTCACAGGGAACTAGAGAATTGCTTGAGGTAGTGTGTCCCCGGTACCAAATACCATCTAGGTTCCATTTCTCTAGGCAGGCGATACCGAAAATGTACACAGATGTCAGAAAAAGAGTCACCAGTGTCCTAAAAAATGCAGTTGTACCCAATGTCCACTTAACCACGGACATGTGGACAAGTGGAGCAGGGCAGACTCAGGACTATATGACTGTGACAGCCCACTGGGTAGATGTATTGCCTCCCGCAGCAAGAACAGCAGCGGCGGCACCAGTAGCAGCATCTCGTAAACGCCAACTCGTTCCTAGGCAGGCTACGCTTTGTATCACCGCTTTCCATAAGAGGCACACAGCTGACAACCTCTTACGGAAACTGAGGAACATCATCGCAGAATGGCTTACCCCTATTGGACCCTCCTGGGGATTTGTGACATCGGACAAATCCACCAATATTGTGCGTGCATTACATGTGGGCAAATTACAGCACGTCCCATGTTTTGCACATACATTGAATTTGGTGGTGCAGAATTATTTAATAAACGACAAGGGCGTGCAAGAGATGCTGTCGGTGTCCCGAAGAATTGCGGGACACTTTCGGCATGCAGCCACCGCGTGCCGAAGACTGGAGCACCAGTAAACACTCCTGAACCTGCCCCGCCATCATCTGAAGCAAGAGGTGGTAGCGAGGTGGAATTCAACCCTCTATATGCTGCAGAGGATGGAGGAGCAGCAAAAGGCCATTCAAGCCTATACAGCTACCTACAATATAGGCAAAGGAGGGGGAGTGCACCTGACTCAAGTGCAGTGGAGAATGATTTCAACGTTGTGCAAGGTTCTGCAACCCTTTGAACTTGCCACACCTGAAGTCAGTTCAGACACTGCCAGCCTGAGTCAGGTCATTCCCCTCATCAGGCTTTTGCAGAAGAAGCTGGAGAGATTGAAGGAGGAGCTAAAACGGAGCGATTCCGCTAGGCATGTGGGACTTGTGGATGGAGCCCTTAATTCGCTTAAGCAGGATTCACGGGTGGTCAATGTGTTGAAATCCGAGCACTACATTTTGGCCACCGTGCTCGATCCTAGATTTAAAACCTACGTTGTATCTCTCTTTCTGGCAGACACAAGTCTGCAGAGGTTCAAAGACCTGCTGGTGAGAAAATTGTCTAGTCAAGCGGAACGTGACCCGTCAACAGCTCCTCCTTCACATTCTCCCGCAACTGGGGCTGCGAGGAAAAGGCTAAGAATTCCGAGCCCACCCGCTGGCGGTGATGCAGGGCAGTCTGGAGCGAGTGTTGACATTTGGTCCGGACTGAAGGACCTGCCAACGATTACTGACATGTCGTCTACTGTCACTGCATATGATTCTGTCACCATTGAAAGAATGGTGGAGGATTATATGATTGACCGCATCCAAGTAGGCACGTCAGACAGTCCGTACGTATACTGGCAGGAAAAAGAGGCAATTTGGAGGCCCTTGCACAAACTAGCTTTATTTTACCTAAATTGCCCCCCTCCAGTGTGTACTCCGAAAGAGTGTTTAGTGCAGCCGCTCACCTTGTCAGCAATCGGCGTACAAGATTACTTCCACAAAATGTGGAGAAGATGATGTTCATCAGAATGAATTATAATCAATTCCTCCGTGGAGACATTCACCAGCAGCAATTGCCTCCAGAAAGTACAGAGGGACCTGAGATGGTGGATTCCAGTGGGGACGAATTAATAATCTTTGAGGAGGAGGATGTACACAGTAAAAGGGGTGAGGAATTGAACGATGAGGGGGAGGTGGACATCTTGCCTCTGTAGAGCCAGTTTGGGCAAGGAGAGATTGATTGCTTCTTTTTTTGTGGGGGCCCAAACCAACCAGTCATTTCAGTCACAGTCATGTGGCAGACCCTGTCCCTGAAATGATGGGTTTGTTAAAGTGTGCATTTCCTGTTTATACAACATAAGAGTGGGTGGGAGGGCCCAAGGACAATTCCATCTTGCACCTCTTTTTTATTTCATTTATCTTTGCATCATGTGCTGTTTGGGGCCTATTTTTTAAATCTGCCATCCTGTCTTGACAGCTATGTTAGTGTTTGATGTGCTTCCAGTATCCGCCATTAGTGAAGTGGGACTGCGGTGCCACTCCTAGATGGACCAGGTGTTTGTGTCGGCCACTTGGGTCGCTTAGCTTAGTCACAGAGCTACCTCATTGTGCCTCTTTTTTTCTTTGCATCATGTGCTGTTTGGGGACTATTTATTAAATCTGCCATCCTGTCTGACACTTCAGTGCCACTCCTAGATGGGCCAGGTGTTTGTGTCGGCCACTTGTGTTGCTTAGCTTAGTCACACAGCTACCTCATTGCGTCTCTTTTTTTCTTTGCATCATGTGCTGTTTGGGGACTATTTTTTAAATCTGCCATCCTGTCCGACACTGCAATGCCACTCCTAGATGGGCCAGGCATTTGTGTCGGCCACTTGGGTCGCTTAGCTTAGTCACACAGCTACCTCATTGCGTCTCTTTTTTTCTTTGCATCATGTGCTGTTTGGGGACTATTTTTAAATCTGCCATCCTGTTTGACACAGCAGTGCCACTCCTAGATGGGCCAGGTGTTTGTGTCGCCCACTTGGGTCGCTTAGCTTAGTCACACAGCTACCTCATTGCACCTCTTTTTTTCTTTGCATCATGTGCTGTTTGGGTACTATTTTTTTTATCTGCCATCCTGTCTGACACTGCAGTGACACTCCTAGATAGGCCAGGTGTTTGTGTCGGCCACTTGGGTCGCTTAGCTTAGTCACACAGCTACCTCATTACACCTCTTTTTTTCTTTGCATCATGTGCTGTTTGGGGACTATTTTTTAAATCTGCCATCATGTCTGACACTGCAGTGCCACTCCTACATGGGCCAGGTGTTTGTGTCGGCCACTTGGGTTGCTTAGCTTAGTCACACAGCTACCTCATTACACCTCTTTTTTTCTTTGCATCATGTGCTGTTTGGGGACTATTTTTTTATCTGCCATCCTGTCTGACACTGCAGTGCCACTCCTAGATGGGCCAGGTGTTTGAGTAGGCCACTTGGGTCGCTTAGCTTAGCCATCCAGCAACCTCGGTGCAAATTTTAGGACTAAAAATAATATTGTGACGTGTGAGGTGTTCAGAATAGACTGAAAATTAGTGGAAATTATGGTTATTGAGGTTAATAAAAATATGGGATCAAAATGACCCCCAAATTCTATGATTTAAGCTGTTTTTGAGGGGTTTTTGTAAAAAAAACCACCCGAATCCAAAACACACCCGAATCCGACAAAAAGTTTTCAGGGAGGTTTTGCCAAAACGCGTCCGAATCCGAAACACGGCCATGGAACTGAATCCAAAACCAAAACACAAAACCCGTAAAATGTCCAGTGCACATCTCTAGTTATTACCCAGTTTTGTTATATCATTGTTATTTCCAATTGTAAAGCGCAACAGAATTTGCTGCACTATATAAGAAACTGTTAATAAATAAATAATAAATAAATAAAAAAAAAAAATACATAGCACCTCATGAAATGTGCAGGGTCTTTATGACTTATGCGGTAATTGCCATTTTTTTACAGTTGTGTCTTATTAGCACTTCTAAAAAGTGCAAGGTGCCACAAAACTATATTAATAATGCACACTTACCTACATATCTTGTGGAATGTGTACATCTATGTGTGGCTTAGTAGAAATCTATGTAAGATAGGGGTGTCTGTGGATATTCATTAATCATTGTTGCATTATGGTGAATCTGTGACTTTGTACATGAGTCATACTAATTATTTTGTAACAAAATGTGCAACATATCATATCTGCTACACAGTTACCAGCTTTACAGATGTATCCACGCTCATTGTGTCTGCTAATAGGCATGGGAGCAACTCGTTTGCCATGACGCGTGTGCCTGCTGACGTGCATGTGCATCTGAGATTCTCCTGAGCACAATAACATCTTATTATATGGCAAAATCTGAAGCCCTGTGTTTGACTAGGCATGCTAGGAATGCCTGTGCTGTGACTTTATAGCCACAATGAGCATGACTAGATCTGTACAGTATATGCAGGGAATGTATGATATGACTAATACACAGTAGTAGTAAAATGTTATTTACCCATCTTGGATTGTCTTAGACACATAAGGTGTCTTGAGCCATATTATATGCTTTAAAGACTCTAGGTGTATTACGACAAATCTGTATGTCTTATGAGGCAAATATAATGTTTATTCCAATCCCCCATTCATTTACAATTTTGTCTGTGTCGTTAGTTATACTAAACATCCCTCGCAGATTAACACTTCTACCCTGGCACACCAAATACACCAGATATCTGCAAAAATGCTCACAAACTGCAGAGTGACGGGGAGGAAATCACACTCTAAGGCAGACTTCCTCCATTTCAAACTTATGTTCTCATCCTTCAGTGATGCCGTTTCCCTTACTAAACAGTCATAGTTCAAGAATTTCATCTTCCAACACCTCGTGCCTCTTTGTCACTGTACGCTACCTCCGCTTCCACCCAAAACTAATCTCTGCTCCTCATTCTAAGCTCTTGATTTTGCCACTTACTTCACATCCAAAATATTCTCCACTTGTCTAACTTCCTTAATATCTTCCTCTCATGAGGCACTGTAACCTCTGCCTTCCAGAATACACTCATATCCCCTATTCTTAAAAACCTACCTTTTATCCAAACACCCTCTCCATCTACTTACAGTTTTCTTTCCTCCTTTTTCCTCCAAACTTCTTGAGCATATTGTCTACAACTGCTTTACTTCCTTTCTTTCCTCCCACTCAATGCTTGACCCATTGCAGTCTGATTACTGTCCTTGCTACTCCACTGAAACTGTCCTCACAAAAGTTTGCAATGACCTCCATGCTGCCAAATTTAAGGGCCACTACTCTCTGCTAATTCTTCTTAAACTCTGCATTTGACACTGTGGACCATCCTCTTCTTCAAATCCTTCACTCTCTTGGTCTGATCTCTGACTATTCCTTCTCTTACTCCTCTCATGATGTCATTTCACCCCCACTTCCACTAACTGTTGTTGTCTTCCAAGGTTCTGTTCTTGGTCCTTTCCTTTTCTCTATCTATATGTCCTCTTTAGGTAAACTCATCAGCTATTTTGACTTCCATTGTTATCTCTATGCTGACAATACTCAATTCTAACTTTCTTCCCCTGAACTCTCCCCTGCTCTTCTTGCTCAAACTATATCTCCATCTGCCTTTCAGCTATCTCTTCTTAGATATCCCAGCACTTTCTTAAACTTATCACGACAAAGACTAAGCTAATCATCTTCCCACCCTTCCACAGATCATCAACCACCACAATTTCTTTATCTATTAATGACACCATTATCTGCTCTAGCCTCCACGTGCGATGTATTGGAGTAATCCTTAACTCCTCCCTCTCCTTTAAAGTACACATTTAGCACCTCTCACAAACCGGCCATTTTTATCTCAAAATATTCCCAGGATCAGACCCTTTCTCAACCAGGATGCTTCTAAGACCTGTATCCACTCACTGGTCATTTCCAGAATGGACTACTGTAATCTCCTCCTATCTGGAATCCCTGAAAAATGCCTCTCTATTCTCCATTCTATCCTCAGTGCAGCAGCCAGTTTATCTTCCTCATTAAACATAGCAAGGATTAAGTCATTAAAGCAGGGGATTAAGTCCAAAAGAACTTTCTCAGTTAATGCTATTAAATGGATAGATGAGCAGGGCTCCATCTGTATAAAGTCATTTATGCTTACATATTTTGACTTACAGTATAGGTCATTATTTAACAGTTTATTCATTTTTTATTTTCAAATAACTTTGGCCCCTCTTTATTATTTGATTATTTTACTCTGAACAGGTGTCCTGACAAAGTGGAAGCCTGCAGAATTTTTTGCTGTTATATTAAAAATAATGTCCTACAGTGCATGTTCCATTTTACTGATGTTACATTTAAGAAAATGTACATATATACAATGTACATATCTTTGGTAAAATTAAGATGCATACTAAAGTTAGCATTTATTTTCAATATTTTTTTTCTAGTTCTGTAACTCCATATTCTTTTTTTCTCTACACAATGTTCTAGGTTTCTGCTTCCCATTCACACAGGCTAATACATGAAGCCCCACCACCTGCTGTCATGAGTTATACAGGTCATGACTGGATGGGGTGGTCTGCCTGTATTGTCTGGCATCAATAGTCCTGTTCATGTCAGTCAACTGGAAATGTGAATTCTTAACCAAGTAAAAGAAAAAGATTTGAGAAGTATCACCTGTCCAGAGACAGCCTTCTGCATTATGTCTAATACTAGAACACATTGGGGTAGATGTATGAAGCAGTGAAGAGAATGGAGTAGTGGTCCAGTGGAGAAGTAGTCCTTCATAACCAATCAGCTTAGAGATAACATTTATTTAGTGAATTCTATACAATTATACAAACAGATTGAGCCACGTTCGTCTGAGGTGGCTCCATGAAACGTGCACTCCCATCGCGACTAGGTGATCTGTTCACCTAGTCACTCCGGGAGTGCACAGAGATGCTCCCATTCAGAGCATCTCTGTCCAGGTGCATGGACGGAGACACTCTCCATTCAAGTGATGCTCTCGGTGATAGGCGTGCCTGGGCGGGCATGCCTAGACACAGACAGAGTCACGACTAGCGTGGCTCCATCTTTAGCAAATAATTGATTGCCAATGGTAACTACCCCAGTGGCTCCACTATTTTTCCTGCATCATACATCTCCCACATTGTCAGTCTAATTTTTACCTTGTATTTCAAAAACATAACTTTTTTTGTAACATATCTTTGACAGCTATGATTAACTATTAATGCTATATTTAAAGAATCACCTTACATGTAATTCAGTGAGAATTTTGTAAGAGAATGGAAAATAATTTGTCAATGTTAAGGAGTTTTTTTAATAACCAATGAGGATATATGATTCATTTCTGGGTGGTTCAAACTAAATTTAATTTAGCAAGATTGTCTTAAAATGTTAATTTAAAATATAACTATATCTATATTTTGGAAAAATACAAGTTTTGGTTGACGTTCCAGAAGTTATATATTACACAGTATCAGTAAATGTCTTACATGGGATTTTACACAACACCTGATGTAGTGGGATTTCTGGTGTCTGACATGATCTACTAATGCTGTACTGATCTGTAAAAGGAGTTGGACAACACACTGCTGAATGATAAATCACTGCCTTAGCAGGAAGGAGGAGATCAGTCCCAGACTGTGGGAGACCTCAGTGACCTCTATGGAATATATTTACAGTACTAAGGTATAGAGATGAGCGGGTTCGGTTCTCAGAGAACTGAACCCCCCCAAACTTTGCCTTCCAAGTCCGGATCCGAGCCAGGCTCAGATTTTTCCTCTTGACTCTGAAATCCGAACACGGCAAAACGTCATCACCCCGCTGTCGGATTTTCGCGGGATTTGGATTCCATATAAGGAGCTGCGCGTCGCGGCCATTTTCACTCCAGTCTCAGAGAGTGAGAGGACATGTATTCAGTGTGCTCAGTGTCTGTTTATTGGGGCGGGAAAGTGGGGTGACAAGTGTTGTGCTGCTCCGTCCAGTCTAGATATCCAGTGCAGCTGTAAAGTGGTGCTGTGTTGTGCAGACCAGTCCAGTGTAGTCACTCAGTGTATTGTGCTACATCAGTCCAGCCATTCACGGTGTTAGTGTTCTCTGCTGCACCAATAATTCCAGTGACGATATACGCTGCTGCTATATATATCAACTACTGCAGTATAACAATTATAACAACCTGTTGGGCTGCATCAGAGCATTGGTAGTGTCCTGTGTCATCAGTAATTCCAGTGATGATATACGCTGCTGCTATATATATCCACTGCTGCAGTATAACAATTATAACAACCTGTTGGGCTGCAACAGAGCATTGGTAGTGTCCTGTGTCATCAGTAATTCCAGTGATGATATACGCTGCTGCTATATATATCCACTGCTGCAGTATAACAATTATAACAACCTGTTGGGCTGCATCAGAGCATTGGTAGTGTCCTTTGTCATCAGTAATTCCAGTGGCGATATACGCTGCTGCTATATATATCTACTGCTGCAGTATAACAATTATAACAACCTGTTGGGCTGCATCAGAGCATTGGTAGTGTCCTGTGTCATCAGTAATTCCAATGATAATATACGCTGCTGCTATATATATCCACTGCTGCAGTATAACAATTATAACAACCTGTTGGGCTGCATCAGAGCATTGGTAGTGTCCTTTGTCATCAGTAATTCCAGTGGCGATATACGCTGCTGCTATATATATCTACTGCTGCAGTATAACAATTATAACAACCTGTTAGGCTACATCAGACCATTGATAGTGTCCTATGTCATCAGTACTTCCAGTCACTCCTGTGACGCATATTGTCTATTATAACTCCCAAAAAATAATGGAGAACCAAAATTGAGGAGAAAATAGGGAAAGATCAAGAAGAACCACTTCCTCCTAGTGCTGAAGCTTCTGCCACTAGCCATGACATAGACAATGAAATACCATCAACGTCGTCTGCCAAGGCCGATGACCAATGTGATAGTAGAGGGTGTGTAAAATCCAAAAAGCCAAATTTCAGTAAAAAGAACCAAAAAAACTAATTTAAAACATCTGAGGAGAAACATAACATTGCCAATATGCCATTTACGACGCAGAGTGGCAAGGAACAGCTGAGGCCCTGGCCTATGTTCATGGCTAGCGGTTCAGCTTCACATGACGATGGAAGCCCTCATCCTCCCACTAGAAAATTTTAAAGAGTTAAGCTGGAAAGAGCATAGAAAAAAACTGTGCGCTCTGAGATGGTATCACAAATCCCCAAGGAGAGTTCAATTGTGTTGGCGGTTGCAATGCCTGACCTTCCCAACACTGGACGGGAAGAGGTGGCTCCTTCCACCATTTTCATGCCCCCTGCAAGTGCTGGAAGGAGCACCCACAGTCCAGTTCCTGATATTAAAATTGAAGATGTCACTGTTGAAATACACCAGGATGAAGATATGGGTGTTGCTGGTGTTGAGGAGGAAGTTGACGATGAGTATTCTGATGGTGATGTGGTTTGTTTAAGTCAGGCACCAGGGGAGACACCTGTTGTCCTTGGGATGAAGAAGCCCATTGTGATGACTGGGCAAACTACCAAAAAAGCTACCTCTTTGGTGTGGAATTATTTCTCCTCAAATCCGGACAACAGGTGTCAAGCCATCTGTTGCCTCTGTCAATCTGTAATAAGTAGGGGTAAGGATGTTAACCGCCTAGAAACATCCTCCCTTATACATCACCTGCTGCGCATTCATCAGATGTCACTGTCAAGTTGCAAAACTTTGGGTAAGAGTGTAAGCTGTCCACTGATATCTAAATCCCTTCTTCCTCCTGTGCCCAAGCTCCTGCAAGCTACACCACCAACTGCCTTAACGTCAACTTCCTCCTTAGCCAGGAACGTCCGTAGTCCTGCAGGCCATGTCACTGCCAAGACTGAGGAGTCTTCTCCTAACCGGGATTCCTCCGTAGGATCCTTGAGTTGTACGCCTGCTGTTGCTGCCGCTGTTGTTGTTGCTGCTGGGAGTCGATCATCATCCCAGAGAGGAAGTCGGAAGACCACTTGTACTAATTCCAGTAAGCAATTGACTGTGCAACAGTCCTTTGTGAGGAAGATGAAATATGACAGCAGTCATCCTTTTGCAAAGTAGATAACTGAGGTCTTGACAACTATGTTGGTGTTAGAGGTGTGTCCGGTATCCACCATTAGTTCAGAGTCAGATTTGTTTGAGGTACTGTGTCCCCGGTATCAAATCCCATCTAGGTTCCACTTCTCTAGACAGGCGATACCGAGAATGTACACAGACGTCAGAAAAAGAGTCACCAGTGTCCTAAAAATGCGGTTGTATCCAGTGTCCACTTAATTACGGACATGTGGACAAGTGGAACAGGGCAGACTAAGGACTATATGACTGTAACAGCCCACTGGGTAGATGTATGGCCTCCCGCTGCGGCACCAGTAGCAGCATCTCGCAAACGCCAACTCGTTCCTAGGCAGGCTATGCTATGTATCTCCGCTTTCCATAAGAGGCACACAGCTGAAAACCTCTTTCGTAAACTGAGAAACATCATCGCAGAATGGCTTACCCGAATTGAACTCTACTGGGGATTTGTGATATCGGACAATGCCACCAATATTGTGCGTGCATTACAACTGGGCAAATTCCAGCACATCCCATGTTTTGCACATACAATTAATTTGGTATTGCAGAATTTTTTGAAAAATTAGAGGGGTGTGCAGGAGATGCTGTCAGTGACCCGGAAAATTGCGGGCCTCTTTCAGTATTCAGCCACTGCGTGCCGAAGACTGGAGCGCCAGCAAACACAACTGAACCTGCCCCACCATCAACTGAAGCAAGAGGTGGTAACGAGGTGAAATTAAACACTCTACATGCTTCAGAGGATGGACGAGCAGCAAAAGGCCATTCAAGCTTATACATCTACCTATGATATAGGCAAAGGAGGGGTAATGCACCTGACTCAAGTGCAGTGGAGAATGATTTCCGTCTTATGCAAGGTTCTCCAACCCTTCGAACTTGCCACACGTGAAGTCAGTTCAGACACTGTCAGCTTGAGTCAGGTCATTCCCCTCATCAGGCTTTTGCAGAAGCAGCTCGATAAATTGAAGAAGGAGCTAAGACGGAACGATTCCGCAAAGTATGTGGAACTTTTGGATGTAGCCCTTCATTCGCTTTGCCAGGATTCAAGGGTGGTCAATCTGTTGAAATCAGAGCACTACATTTTGGCCACCGTGATCGATCCTAGGTTTAAAGCCTACGTTGTATCTCTCTTTCCAGCAGACACAAGTGTGCAGAGGGGCAAATACCTGCTGGTTAGTAAATTGTCAACTCAAGCGGAATGTGACCCGTCAGCAGCTCCTCCTTCAATTTCTCCCGCCACTGAGGCTGCAAGGAAAAGGATAAGATTTCCTAGCCCACCCGCTGGCGGTGATGCAGGGCAGTCAGGAGCGAAAGCTGACATCTGGTCCGGACTGAAGGACCTGTCAATGATTTCTGACATGTCTACTGTCACTGCATATGATTCTGTCACCATTAAAAGAATGATGGAGGGTTATATGAGTGACAGCATCCAAGTAGGCATGTCAGACAGTCCGTACGTATACTGGCAGGAAAAAAAAGCAATTTGGAGGCCCTTGCACAAACTGGCTTTATTTTACCTATGTTATCCCCCCTCCAGTGTGTACTCCTAAGGAGTGTTTAGTGCAGCCGGTAACCTTGTCAGCGATCGGCGTAGGAGGTTACTTCCACAAAATGTGGAGAAGATGATGTTCATCAAAATGAATTATAAAGTAATCCGGGAAGAATAATCTGTGAGGAGGGGGATGTACATGGTTAAATGGGTGAGGAATTGGAGGATGATGAGGTGGACATATTGCCTCTGTAGAGCCAGTTTGTGCAAGGAGAGATTGATTGCTTCTTTTTTGGTGGTGGCCCAAACAAACCAGTAATTTCAGCCACAGTCATGTGTCAGACCCTGTCGCTGAAATGATTGGTTTGTTAAAGTGTGCATGTCCTGTTTATACAACATAAAGGTGGGTGGGAGGGCCCAAGGACAATACCATCTTGCACCTCTTTTTCTTCTTTGCATCATGTGCTGTTTGGGGACTAGTTTTTTAAGTGCCATCCTGTCTGTAACTGCAGTGCCACTCCTAGATAGGCCAGGTGTTTGTGCCGCCCACATGTGTCATTTAGCTTGGCCATACAGCTACCTCATTGCGCCTCTTTTTCTTCTTTTCATCATGTGCTGTTTGGGGCCTATTTTATAAATCTGACATTATGTCTGCCACTGCAATTCCCCTCCTAGATGGGCCAGGTGTTTGTGCCGCACACTTATGTCGCTTAGATTAGACATACAGCCACCTCGTTGCAACTTTTAGGCCTAAAAACAATTTTGTGAGGTTTGAGGTGTTCAGAATAAACTGGAAATGAGTCGAAATGATTGTTGTTGAGGTTAATAATACTGTAGGAGCAAATTACCCACAAATTCTGTGATTTTAGCTGTTTTTATGTTTTTCCCCAAAAAAATCATCCAGATCCAAAACCAAAACCAAAACACGAAAGGGTAATTTTGGTAAAACCAAGCCAAAACCAAAACATGAAAATGGAATTAGAACCAAAACCAAAACACAAAACACGAAAAGTGCCTGCCGCACATCTCTACTAAGGTATGGGTTTTTAATTGGTGATGTTGCCGATAGCAACCAACCAGATTCTAGCATTTTTCTACTAGTACGTGCTAGATAAAGATAGGTAGATTCTGGTTGGTTACTATTGGCAACATTGAAACTACTAAAAGTCAGCACTTTAGTAAATATACTGTATTCCTTTAGATCTGGGTAAACATTAGAGATGTGCACTTGAAATTTTTCGGGTTTTGTGTTTTGGTTTTGGGTTCGGTTCCGCGGCCGTGTTTTGGGTTCGACCGCGTTTTGGCAAAACCTCACCGAATTTTTTTTGTCGGATTCGGGTGTGTTTTGGATTCGGGTGTTTTTTTCAAAAAACACTAAAAAACAGCTTAAATCATAGAATTTGGGGGTCATTTTGATCCCAAAGTATTATTAACCTCAAAAACCATAATTTCCACTCATTTTCAGTCTATTCTGAACACCTCACACCTCACAATATTATTTTTAGTCCTAAAATTTGCACCGACGTCGCTGGATGACTAAGCTAAGCGACCCTAGTGGCCGACACAAACACCTGGCCCATCTATGAGTGGCACTGCAGTGTCACGCAGGATGGCCCTTCCAAAAAACACTCCCCAAACAGCACATGACGCAAAGAAAAAAAGAGGCGCAATGAGGTAGCTGTGTGAGTAAGCTAAGCGATCCTAGTGGCCGACACAAACACCTGGCCCATCTAGGAGTGGCACTGCAGTGTCACGCAGGATGGCCCTTCCAAAAAACACTCCCCAAACAGCACATGACGCAAAGAAAAAAAGAGGCGCAATGAGGTAGCTGTGTGAGTAAGCTAAGCGACCCTAGTGGCCGACACAAACACCTGGCCCATCTAGGAGTGGCACTGCAGTGTCACGCAGGATGGCCCTTCCAAAAAACACTCCCCAAACAGCACATGACGCAAAGAAAAAAAGAGGCGCAATGAGGTAGCTGTGTGAGTAAGCTAAGCGACCCTAGTGGCCGACACAAACACCTGGCCCATTTAGGAGTGGCACTGCAGTGTCACACAGGATGGCCCTTCCAAAAAACACTCCCCAAACAGCACATGACGCAAAGAAAATAAGAGGCGCAATGAGGTAGCTGTGTGAGTAAGATAAGCGACCCTAGTGGCCGACACAGACACCTGGCCCATCTAGGAGTGGCACTGCAGTGTCACGCAGGATGGCCCTTCAAAAAAATACTCCCCAAACAGCACATGACGCAAAGAAAAATTAAAGAAAAAAGAGGTGCAAGATGGAATTGTCCTTGGGCCCTCCCACCCACCCTTATGTTGTATAAACAGGACATGCACACTTTAACCAACCCATCATTTCAGTGACAGGGTCTGCCACACGACTGTGACTGAAATGACGGGTTGGTTTGGACCCCACCAAAAAAAGCAATTAATCTCTCCTTGCACAAACTGGCTCTACAGAGGCAAGATGTCCACCTCATCATCATCCTCCGATATATCACCGTGTACATCCCCCTCCTCACAGATTATCAATTCGTCCCCACTGGAATCCACCATCTCAGCTCCCTGTGTACTTTGTGGAGGCAATTGCTGCTGGTCAATGTATCCACGGAGGAATTGATTATAATTCATTTTAATGAACATCATCTTCTCCACATTTTCTGGAAGTAACCTCGTACGCCGATTGCTGACAAGGTGAGCGGCGGCACTAAACACTCTTTCGGAGTACACACTTGTGGGAGGGCAACTTAGGTAGAATAAAGCCAGTTTGTGCAAGGGCCTCCAAATTGCCTCTTTTTCCTGCCAGCATAAGTACGGACTGTCTGACGTGCCTACTTGGATGCGGTCACTCATATAATCCTCCACCATTCTTTCAATGGGGAGAGAATCATATGCAGTGCCAGTAGACGACATGTCCGTAATCGTTGGCAGGTCCTTAAATCCGGACCAGATGTCAGCATCAGCAGTCGCTCCAGACTGCCCTGCATCACCGCCAGCGGGTGGGCTCAGAATTCTGAGCCTTTTCCTCGCACCCCCAGTTGCGGGAGAATGTGAAGGAGGAGATGTTGACAGGTCGCGTTCCGCTTGACTTGACAATTTTCTCACCAGCAGGTCTTTGAACCCCAGCAGACTTGTGTCTGCCGGAAAGAGAGATCCAAGGTAGGTTTTAAATCTAGGATCGAGCACGGTGGCCAAAATGTAGTGCTCTGATTTCAACAGATTTACCACCCGTGAATCCTTGTTAAGCGAATTAAGGGCTCCATCCACAAGTCCCACATGCCTAGCGGAATCGCTCTGTGTTAGCTCCTCCTTCAATGTCTCCAGCTTCTTCTGCAAAAGCCTGATGAGGGGAATGACCTGACTCAGGCTGGCAGTGTCTGAACTGACTTCACGTGTGGCAAGTTCAAAGGGCAGCAGAACCTTGCACAACGTTGAAATCATTCTCCACTGCGCTTGAGACAGGTGCATTCCACCTCCTATATCGTGCTCAATTGTATAGGCTTGAATGGCCTTTTGCTGTTCCTCCAACCTCTAAAGCATATATAGGGTTGAATTCCACCTCGTTACCACTTCTTGCTTCAGATGATGGCAGGGCAGGTTCAGGCGTTTTTGGTGGTGCTCCAGTCTTCTGTACGTGGTGCCTGTACGCCGAAAGTGTCCCGCAATTCTTCTGGCCACCGACAGCATCTCTTGCACGCCCCTCTCGTTTTTTAAACAATTCTGCACCACCAAATTCAAGGTATGTGCAAAACATGGGACGTGCTGGAATTTGCCCATATTTAATGCACACACAATATTGCTGGCGTTGTCCGATGCCACAAATCCACAGGAGAGTCCAATTGGGGTAAGCCATTCCGCGATGATCTTCCTCAGTTGCCGTAAGAGGTTTTCAGCTGTGTGCGTATTCTGGAAACCGGTGATACAAAGCGTAGCCTGCCTAGGAAAGAGTTGACGTTTGCGAGATGCTGCTACTGGTGCCGCCGCTGCTGTTCTTGTGGCGGGAGTCCATACATCTACCCAGTGGGCTGTCACAGTCATATAGTCCTGACCCTGCCCTGCTCCACTTGTCCACATGTCCGTGGTTAAGTGGACATTGGGTACAGCTGTATTTTTTAGGACACTGGTGACTCTTTTTCTGAGGTCTGTGTACATTTTCGGTATCGCCTGCCTAGAGAAATGGAACCTAGATGGTATTTGGTACCGGGGACACAGTAACTCCAACAAGTCTCTAGTTGGCTCTGCAGTAATGATGGATACCGGAACCACGTTTCTCACCACCCAGGATGCCAAGGCCTCAGTTATCCGCTTTGCAGCAGGATGACTGCTGTGATATTTCATCTTCCTCGCAAAGGACTGTTGGACAGTCAATTGCTTGGTGGAAGTAGTAAAAGTGGTCTTACGACTTCCCCTCTGGGATGACCATCGACTCCCAGCAGCAACAACAGCAGCGCCAGCAGCAGTAGGCGTTACACGCAAGGATGCATCGGAGGAATCCCAGGCAGGAGAGGACTCGTCAGAATTGCCAGTGACATGGCCTGCAGGACTATTGGCATTCCTGGGGAAGGAGGAAATTGACACTGAGGGAGTTGGTGGGGTGGTTTGCGTGAGCTTGGTTACAAGAGGAAGGGATTTACTGGTCAGTGGACTGCTTCCGCTGTCGCCAAAAGTTTTTGAAATTGTCACTGACTTATTATGAATGCGCTGCAGGTGACGTATAAGGAAGGATGTTCCGAGGTGGTTAACGTCCTTACCCCTACTTATTACAGCTTGACAAAGGCAACACACGGCTTGACAAATGTTGTCCGCATTTCTGTTGAAATAGTTCCACACCGAAGAGCTGATTTTTTTGGTATTTTCACCAGGCATGTCAATGGCCATATTCCTCCCACGGACAACAGGTGTCTCCCCGGGTGCCTGACTTAAACAAACCACCTCACCATCAGAATCCTCCTTGTCAATTTCCTCCCCAGTGCCAGCAACACCCATATCCTCCTCATCCTGGTGTACTTCAACACTGACATCTTCAATCTGACTATCAGGAACTGGACTGCGGGTGCTCCTTCCAGCACTTGCAGGGGGCGTGCAAATGGTGGAAGGCGCATGCTCTTCACGTCCAGTGTTGGGAAGGTCAGGCATCGCAACCGACACAATTGGACTCTCCTTGTGGATTTGGGATTTCGAAGAACGCACAGTTCTTTGCTGTGCTTTTGCCAGCTTGAGTCTTTTCATTTTTCTAGCGAGAGGCTGAGTGCTTCCATCCTCATGTGAAGCTGAACCACTAGCCATGAACATAGGCCAGGGCCTCAGCCGTTCCTTGCCACTCCGTGTGGTAAATGGCATATTGGCAAGTTTACGCTTCTCCTCCGACAATTTTATTTTAGATTTTGAGTCCTTTTTTACTGATATTTGGTGTTTTGGATTTTACATGCTCTGTACTATGACATTGGGCATCAGCCTTGGCAGACGACGTTGCTGGCATTTCATCTTCTCGGCCATGACTAGTGGCAGCAGCTTCAGCACGAGGTGTAAGTCGATCTTGATCTTTCCCTATTTTTGGAACCTCAACATTTTTGTTCTCCATATTTTAATAGGCACAACTAAAAGGCACCTCAGGTAAACAATGGAGATGGATGGATACTAGTATACTTATGGATGACGAGCGACTGCCGACACAGAGGTAGCTACAGCCGTGGACTACCGTACTGTGTCTGCTGCTAATATAGACTGGATGATAATGAGATAAAATTAAAATATATATATATATATATATATATATATATAAATATATATATATGTATATATATATCACACTAGTACTGCAGCCGGACAGGTATATATTATGTAATGACGGACCTGCTGGACACTGTCTGTCAGCACTGCAGACTCCTAAAGTAAGCTACTAGTATCAAGAAGATAGAAGAAAAAAAAACCACGGGTAGGTGGTATACAATTATGGATGGACGAGCGACTGCCGACACAGAGGTAGCTACAGCCGTGGACTACCGTACTGTGTCTGCTGCTAATATAGACTGGATGATAATGAGATAAAATTAAAATATATATATATATCACACTAGCACTGCAGCCGGACAGGTATATATTATGTAATGACGGACCTGCTGGACACTGTCTGTCAGACTCAGCACTGCAGACTCCTAAAGTAAGCTACTAGTATCAAGAAGATAGAAAAAAAAAACCACGGGTAGGTGGTATACAATTATGGATGGACGAGCGACTGCCGACACAGAGGTAGCTACAGCCGTGGACTACCGTACTGTGTCTGCTGCTAATATAGACTGGATGATAATGAGATAAAATTAAAATATATATATATATCACACTAGTACTGCAGCCGGACAGGTATATATTATGTAATGACGGACCTGCTGGACACTGTCTCTCAGACTCAGCACTGCAGACTCCTAAAGTAAGCTACTAGTATCAAGAAGATAGAAAAAAAAAAAACACAGGTAGGTGGTATACAATTATGGATGGACAAGCGACTGCCGACACAGAGGTAGCTACAGCCGTGGACTACTGTACTGTGTCTGCTGCTAATATAGACTGGCTGATAATGAGATAAAATTAAAATATATATATATATATCACACTAGTACTGCAGCCGGACAGGTATATATTATGTAATGACGGACCTGCTGGACACTGTCTGTCAGACTCAGCACTGCAGACTCCTAAAGTAAGCTACTAGTATCAAGAAGATAGAAAAAAAAAAAACCACGGGTAGGTGGTATACAATTATGGATGGACGAGCGACTGCCGACACAGAGGTAGCTACAGCCGTGGACTACCGTACTGTGTCTGCTGCTAATATAGACTGGATGATAATGAGATAAAATTAAAATATATATATATATATATATCACACTAGTACTGCAGCCGGACAGGTATATATTATGTAATGACGGACCTGCTGGACACTGTCTGTCAGACTTAGCACTGCAGACTCCTAAAGTAAGCTACTAGTATCAAGAAGATAGAAAAAAAAAAAACCACGGGTAGGTGGTATACAATTATGGATGGACGAGCGACTGCCGACACAGAGGTAGCTACAGCCGTGGACTACCGTACTGTGTCTGCTGCTAATATAGACTGGATGATAATGAGATAAAATTTAAATATATATATATCACAGTGCACTAGTACTGCAGCCGGACAGGTAT
This sequence comes from Pseudophryne corroboree, assembly GCF_028390025.1. NCBI lineage: Eukaryota > Metazoa > Chordata > Amphibia > Anura > Myobatrachidae > Pseudophryne > Pseudophryne corroboree. The sequence continues at coordinate 102,027 of NW_026970574.1, forward strand.
ATATTATGTAATGACGGACCTGCTGGACACTGTCTGCAGAATGCGTTTATAAAAACACCACACGACGAGTGTTTAACTTTTTCAGGCAGACAATCACAATATACTGGTGGTCAGCAGACAATCACAATACTGGTGGTCAGTGGTCACTGGTCAGTCACACTGGCAGTGGCACTCTGGCAGCAAAAGTGTGCACTGTACTTAAAATATGTACTCCTGCTATAACTGCTCCCCAGTCTCCCCCACAATTAAGCTGTGTGAGCAGTGAGCACTCAGCACAGTCAGATAATGATATACAGTATTACATATGATGCAGCACACTGGGCTGAGCACAGATATGGTATGTGACTGTGTCACACTGTGTATCGTTTCTTTTTCAGGCAGAGAACGGATTAATTAAACACTGGTGGTCACTGGTCACACTATCAGCAGCAAGTTGTACTCCTAATAATATGCTCCCCAAAATTTGTGTCTCTCTCTAGTACTCTAGTCTAAACGGAGAGGACGCCAGCCACGTCCTCTCCCTATCAATCTCAATGCACGTGTGAAAATGGCGGCGACGCGCGGCTCCTTATATAGAATCCGAGTCTCGCGATAGAATCCGAGCCTCGCGAGAATCCGACAGCGGGATGATGACGTTCGGGCGCGCTCGGGTTAACCGAGCAAGGCGGGAAGATCCGAGTCGCTCGGCCCCGTGTAAAAAAACCTGAAGTTCGGGCGGGTTCGGATTCCGAGGAACCGAACCCGCTCATCACTAGTAAACATACGACCTCAGCTAAATATAGAACTAAAAGAATTCAGTCAAATTAACAACCAATAATATTGTTACTGTTATGTCTTCTGATATCTGTTCACACTATTTATTAGATATATCAGTCTGTTGCAGTAAAGCAGATTAATTTTTTTTATAAAGAGGAATTTTGTATTTTTTTAACTTAATTATTACTTTATCTTTGTACCCTATTTTCTTCTCTATTTAAATCTATTTGACCTTAAAAATGTGACTTGCTATGTAATAACACTATTTAGACATAGATAGGCTGCTACAGTATGTAAAACAGGCACATATTGTAGATTATGATTTTCTCTTGATATCTTCCTGAAGCATGCACTAATGTTCTCTCCTGAGAATAAATTTACAAAAAATAGTTTTGGCCAAGTTTTCCCAAGTATAAACAGGGTGGTGATCACTCATGCACAGTAGATTGTTTATTTACTCAAACATAAAAATTTACAATGTAATACAGTATCGTGTTTTCTCATGACATATGGATTCATGATTTTTAAGCCGTGTTTAAGCCCGGATCTTGCAGACTTGACCTCTTTGCTGGTGAATGAGTTCTTGGTAGGTGAAACAGAACTCTCAGAAGATCCAGAATGAACTGAATCTGTTCCACCAAACCGCTTGACCACAGCTTTGCTGAAAGTCCCCAAGTCCTGTAGAATCAGATATCTAGATGCTATTAACTGGTCAGCCCACTTCCTAGCCTCCCCTCTGAAGGACATACTGTAAGAAGGAGAATCACCAACTCTGCCTGAGAACAGAGTGGAGCTGCAGCTAGAGACTGCAATATTAGCTCATGAAACTGTCCCAGTTCACAGTTAAGGATGACTGGATCTGGATCATGGTCTTTAGGAGGAATTTGTGAATTTGGCTGGGATGTCTCCTCAGATATAGAGTGTCAATTGCCCCATCATTTTCTGCAGAAACAGAAATCTCTTCAAAAGGCATGACATGAACCACCCCTTCTTGCATCACAGCTAGTATCTTCCCTTCTTAGGTCTCAGCTGGAATCTTCCTTTCTGGGAATTCTGATCTACCTATCCAGAGGTCTCAGATAGAATTTCCCATCTAGGGATCTTGACTAGAAATACCACTCCAGAGGTCTCAAAAGTAAAACCGTGGGGTATATTTACTAAGCTCCCGATTTTGACCGATTTGGTGTTTTTTCTTCAAAGTGTCATCCTGGAAATTTACTAAACACAAATCTCGGCAGTGATGAGGGCATTCGTATTTTTTTTTAAGTCAAAGAAAAAAAATACGAATGAATACACCATCGGTCAAATACGCCTGTTATTTGATAGAACTCGGTCATTTACTAAAGTTTGTATTTCACAAACACTGCCGGCAATAGCCAAACACTGCCGTGAATAAATACAAATCGTAAAAAAATAGCAGTTTTAAAATAGACATGCTTTTTTTTACCGTGTTCTGATAGGCATGCACAGATCCATGAGATCCGTGCATGTTTATCAGTGGTAAGGGGTGGGAAAGTGTTAACATTTTTTACAAAAAATGCGTGGGGTCCCCCCTCCTAAGCAAAACCAGCCTTGGGCTCTTTGAGCCGGTCCTGGTTGACAAAATATGGGGGGAAAAATGACAGCGGTTCCCCCATATTTCATCAACCAGCACTGGAATCTGCGCCTGGTCCTGGTTCAAAAAATATGGGGGACAAAAAACCCGCACCGGGCTCCACTAGCCAGGTACATAATGCCACAGCCGGTGGACACTTTTATTGTGGTCCCGGCGGCCCAGGCATACCTACATACCTACATACCTAACTAGTCACCCCTGGCCGGGGTACCCTGGAGGAGTGGGAACCCCTTAAATGAAGGGGTCCCCCTCCAGCCACCCAAGGGCCAGGGGTGAAGCCCGAGGCTGTCCCCCCATCCAAGGGCGGCGGATGGGGGTCTGATAGCCTTGTGTAAAAAATGAGAATATTGTTTTAGTAGCAGTACTACAAGTCCCAGCAAGCATCCCCCGCAAGCTGGTACTTGGAGAACCACACGTCGTGGCACTCTCCTGATTGGCTGTGTGCTCCTGTAGTGTCTGTGAGGCTGCACACGGCAGAGTTCCCACCATTGGATACAATGGAGCGCATAGGCGCTACATTGTATCTCTACCGTGTGCAGCCTCACAGACACTACAGGAGCACACAGCCAATCAGGAGAGTGCCACGACGTGGCGCTCCCTGATTGGCTGAAGGGACGCTCTTTGACAGGAGTCAGGGGGGGTCCTGGCAGTTGGGGAAAGGGGTCCCATGTGTAAACATAGGACACCTTTCAGTGCGTGGTCGGGTTTCCGTTTTTTTGTTTTGCCAAGCACGTGGCTTATACAAAGAACACAAGCAACACTGGATTATGTGAGTATAATTTTTTCACAGGTACCCCGAGGATTATACATGGAGAAGAGGACCGAGCCTCGTGTGAACATAGGTAAGTATGTATGTTTGGAGGTGTGCATGTATGTAATAAACTTATACTGTCACGGTGTGTGTGTGTCCTGTTTTTTGTTGGGTATTTTTTTAGTAGTGGTACTACAGGTACCAGCGGGCCTGGTTTTCCACTGCATGCTGGTACTTGTGGTTCTCCAATTTATTGACTACTCCAGGGTACCCCGGCCAGGGGTGACTAGTTCGGTATGTAATGCCAGGGCCGCCGGGACCACAATAAAAGTGTCCCCCGGCTGTGGCATTATGTACCTGGCTAGTGGGGCCCGGTGCTGGTTCAAAAAATACGGGGGACCCATGCGCTTTTTGTCCCCCGTATTTTTTGGACCAGGCGCAGAGCCCGGTGCTGGTTGATGAAATATGGGGGAACCGCTGTAATTTTTCCCCCCATATTTTGTCAACCAGGAGCGGATCAAAGAGCCCGAGGCTGGTTTTGCTTAGGAGGGGGGACCCCACGCATTTTTTTGGGTGATTTTTAACAATTTTTTTTTTACGAAAGGTGCACAATGAAGTCCTGCGCGGATCTCACAGATCCGCACGAGATTCATTGTGTTAATGTCGGCAGTGTTTTACTATTCACTCCCGTAAAACACTTCCAAAAAATACGAATGACATCGACATCGGAAAACACGAAACTGCAGAATAAGACAGCATAGTAAATTAGTCGTAATAAATTCAAAAAGTTGCAATTTTACACATTCGATGTCATTTGTGTTTGAACTTTAACCTCATTCTGAAAATTACGAATTTTAGTAAATATACCCCCAGGTCTCAGCTGGACCAGTCACCTCCTCTGGAGTCATTACATCAGATAACTCTACTGAGGTCAAGGCATCGGATACCCCTCATGGGATCTGGTCATTGGCTGAGACATTGGCCTGCCCTCTTTGGGACAGACCATCGGCTCAGGCATAAGCCTCCCCTCTTGGGTTTTCAGGACTAGATATGGAAGCAGAAGATTCTCCTAAGGTTACAGGACTTGACACAGAGACAGATTTCCCTTCTACAGTGTATGAACTTGATATAGGAACAGATGCCCCTCCAGGGGCTTCAAGACTTGACACGGAAACAGGTACATCTTCTGGGGCTACAGCACTGGATGAAACTCCAGGGAATGTAGTGTTTGACGAATCTCCTATTGTTGTATGACTAGGGATCACCCTGGGTTTGAGTGATTTGGATACCCTCATTTGGATTGCAAATCTTCATCTGGGGTTTCGGGTCATAGGACCGAAGTTTTAGACCTTACCCTCTTTTTGGGAACATTTGGTACTCTCATTGGAATTGAGGGAGTCTGGGATGACTACTTGAGGTGACTTGTCTGCCTGAAACTTGAGATGTTGAACATCACTTTTTCCTGACCTGCAGAGGGAGCAGTCCTTTATAAAGTGTCTTGTGCTTTTACAACACATGCACAGCAGATTGTCCTTCTATTGCTGGTGCTCAGACTCAGAAATCTTTGGATGCAAAAAACTCTGGATTCTCCTTTCAGTCAGTACAGAAGGAGTCACCCCTGAACTAGGGGAACCTGAGCCCTACTGAGGTAATTTCTGCCTTAATAAATAGGGTGTTAACATTGATGGCATCCAAGGGACGTTTAGTCATTTCAGAAATTGGTTGACTTTTTTCTGAAAATGGTTTTAAAAACTGCTCTATAAGAGAATGCAGAATAAGTCAATTTTTGTTAACTTCAATTTAGCAGAATGGTATTACATCAGCAGGCAGCCACTTCTAAACACCTACACCTACAAAACACCAGCCCTATAAACAGCCCACACCAGAGGTATGTCTCAGCAGGCCCTGGGTGCTGGTAGCCTCAAGCAGTGACCTGTTCAATCTGTTGAAAAAACCCCATCATAGTTATTTTGGTCACTTATATATTTTATTAAATCATTTATTGTGATTGTAATATTTTTGTACACCATTGTGTACTTTGTTACTAAAGTGTAATGACATACTGTACTGTAAATTATTTTTTTCTTATGTGCAACCTTTTCATGAAGGTTTGATCTTTGCAAAAGTAAGGATCCATTTAAAATATATTTTTTCAAATATTTATGTGCTTTTTGAGTAGAAAATCAATTTATTTAATTATACTTCACAGTGTTCATGGACTAAGTATATGTGTTTACTTGATATATTTTTTATATTTGTAACATATAAAAAAAATTCACAAAACATTTTTTTATTTCTCTAATCCTGATTAAAAACAATGGCCTGTGTATACTGTATACATTTAAGAAAATTATATTTCAATTTTACATTTATAGTTGTTTTATAATAAACATACAAATACACACACACACACACACACACACACACACACACACACACACATACTTGTTTTTCTATCCTCATCGGGACATATGTCTGGAACCTTCCTCATGGGGACCTATTCAGGAATACCGGCCTAATGAGGACACCCCACATAACTGATTTATTTTCGGGTTTAATTAGAGATAGAGGAAACGTGTATTCAGCATCAGATACATTTTATTCAGGAAAGGTTCTTTCTCATTTCAGCAGTAATTCGGTTCTTAATGTAAAACTTAACCGAGAGCCAGTTCCGAGCCTTCAGCGCTTGTCGTTCTGCCCTTAGGCACGCATCACAGTCATTCTTGCCCGGCACCTTGAATGAGCGAATGAACCGAATCATGCGACGTTCAACAGCTTTCACTTCTGCTGGGGTCCACGGATTGCGCTTGGTACCCCTTCTGTCACCTGTGCGGGAGAAGAAAGGTCAGTCACCACGCAACGCCACCACCAGTCATGGACGCATCTCAAATGGAATGGACAGTCAACACCCACCTTTAGCTGCACCTCCATCCACCGCCGACACCACGCTGCCAGCTTCTTTTCCCATGTGCCCCATGGGAACCTCAGTATCCTGACTCTCTGGCTCATCCCCAGAGTCATCGCTCACCACCTGGATCGGCTCTGTGGATAGAGAAGGACAGGGAAACCGATCACACCAGCCCACTTAGACAGTCAGTCCCTGGAGCCACACTGTCAAGTGATACCTACCGTTTGGATCAATGGAGATCTCTTCCAGATTGTGGCCCCGGAATTCAGCCATTCTCCCTTGCTCGAGAGCCAGAAACAGCTTGCTCAACTTGGCCAGTTGAAGGGTACCCTCCGGGAGGCGGTAATAATGCCGGTGCACCCGAATATCATGTCCAAGGAAATCAGCAAGCTGATCCATCTCTGTATCGCTCAGGTTGAGGACTCTGGAAAGTGTAGCCACATGCTTCCGTAGGCGGGTGGAAGATAATGCTTCGGGGTGCTTGGCCCCACACTCCCGGGCGTAGAGACGTATGCAGTCGGATCCCCTATAATGGGACATGGCTGTTGGCCTAGCAAACATGTAGATATTGTGTGGGGTCACACCACATTCTGTCCGCTTCTCTATGAGGAGCTCCATCGCTTTCTGCATGCTTGGGGATAGCAGGACAGGGACTTTCCTGCCTCTTTTCCCAGGAATCTCAATACGGGAGAAGTGACGACAGAGTGCCTTCTCCAGCTCTGACAGGGCCTGGGCCACATCACCCTGCAAATCGGCTGTGTGCCGTAAATCGAAGGAGGAGAGCAGCATCTTGGAAACCTCACCTTCTCTCCTGCGGTTGAAGAGAATCAGCTGCGTGAGGGTAACTTTGGCCAACATGGACCACTGCTGTTTGGAAGGGTGGGCGGACAACTCATCGATGTACTCTCGCTGACGGTCAAGGAGGTACAGGTTCAAGCGCTTAACATCATCAGTGAAGGGCAGAAGCAGCGGTGCATTCCATTTTATCTCTCGAAGTGTCTTCAGGGCAGCAGTGGAGATTAGCTCGCTCCACCTCGCCTCATAAATTTTCCGAAAGTTTCGGGCACGCTCCTCTGTCAGGGCACTGCCCTCCATCAGTGCCTGACACTCCACCATAGCTGAAATCTTCTGCAAGCTGTGTCCCACCTTCAGAGCCAACGAGGGTATTTTATATGTATTGGTGCGGTCATCGTAACCGGCCAGGCTCCTCACAGCATGCACCACTTGCAGGAAATTCTGTGGGCAAATGAAATCTTCCATACACCGCAACGGTGTGACCTTCATCGCCTTCAGCAGAAGCCGCCCCACCTCTCTGAGCTTCTGACGGATGTAATCATGCTTGCTGACATCAGACCCCAGACGGTTATAGAGGTGCTGACCGAACTGCATAATCCAGCGGTCCCCTTTGATTACCGGTACCACATCATCATAATTCATTCCGCTCAGCAACTTCCAGAGGCCAGTGCCAACATCTTTCGGGAGCGGTGTGGCGTAAGTGAAGAGACCCTGCACCCTGGTTCTTCCAGGTTTGGGGCTGACACTTTTGCGGAGCGGGCACCTCTTCACATGGCGCCACAGGTGCTTCCTGGAGAATAGCCCTTTACATTTTACACAGTGCATGAAATCTTGGGGAGCCGTTGCTTCTTTCGGCTGCTTGCACGGTAGGAGGACTCCGCTGCCCTCGCGGAGAACCCCGACATTATGGGCAAAGTTTCCCCGGGTGCGAATCAGGTCTAGCTGCACTGTCCTTTCCCTGGAGCGCTTCGGAAAGCTGAGTGCCCTTGCAACCTCATGCTCATTGTGGTGGACAGCTTGAACATGTCTCGCAATTTTTGAGAATGGCCTCTCGCACCACAGGCAGAAATTTTTCTTGTTACATGCAATCGAACCATCTGCTTTTCGGGTAAGTACCTGGACCGACACTGCGCGGGCCGGATGGAGACT